>NC_057800.1:22432423-22583291 GCF_018294505.1 Triticum aestivum | reverse complement strand
GACCGTAGCGCTCCAACACAAGTATGTTTCCTCCGTTTTGCGGTACGCCACACCCCTCCCAATCAACAGGACCCCCATTTCGACCGTAGGAGGTCCGTTTCCTCCATTTTGCGGTACGCCACACCCCTCCCGATCAACAGGATCCCCGTTTCGACCGTAGGAGGTCCGTTTCCTCCGTTTTGCGGTACGCCGCACCCCTCCCGATCAACAGGACCCCCGTTTCGACCGTAGGAGGTCCGTTTCCTCCGTTGTGCGGTACGCCGCACCCCTCCCAATCAACAGGAGCCCATCGCCTCTTCCATCCAAGCCCTCCCGATGAACACGACCACGCATTCCGTTCCGACCCATGAACACGACGACGACGCTGTTTCTCCATTCCGACCCAGCCATGTACACGAGCCCTCGCCGTACCTATGCGTGAGTAGGCGTTCGAGACCCCGCCCGTATGTACACATACATGGCCGTATTTTCTTTCTTGCACCCTGGCCGCTGTACGTACGTGTACATGCTACGTGTGCGCCTCTACTACGACACATGCACGCCTCTACTACGACACGTGCGCGCCTCTACATCCACCAGTATATATGCACGTACACGTTCGCGACCAGAATGTCAACGCTACGTACGCTTCGACCAGGTGGGTTCCGACTGTCAGGCACTTCCTTGCCTGCGAAGATGTAGCTGGTGGGTCCCAGCAGTCAGGGGGCGAATCGTTTTTTTTGCCCGGACACACCTCCTTGCGTGCGAAGATGTAGCTAGTGGGTCCCATCAGTCGGGGGGCTGGTGGGTCCCAGCAGTCAGGGGGGCAAATCGTTTTGGTTTTTTTCCCGGACGCACTTCCTTGCGTGCGAAGATGTAGCTGGTGGGTCCCAGCAGTCAGGGGGGCGAATTGTTTTTTTTGCCCGGACGCACTTCCTTGCGTGGGAAGGTGTAGCTGGTGGGTCCCACCAGTCACGAGGGAAACGTTTTTTTCGCGAAATACGGTGGCCCGTCTGGTGGGTCCCTGCTGTCAGGCGAAGGAATCATTATTTTCCACGTAATAAGGAGGCACTTCCTTGCTCCGCCGTGGACCCAACTGTCAGCCTCTCCACGTACAGTCCACGTCCGATGGAAGTCATTCCTTGATCACATTTACCATGCCGCACCGAGAGCACCAGGGCGGTGGACGACGGCGAGGCCTAGGAAGGGGACGACGGGGAGCCGGGGAAGACGCGGCAGTGGAAGCTCGCGCGCGTGGAGAGGACTACGAGGGTTCACTGGTTTGGCTGCGGTGTGAGGCTGCCGTCGCCGCAGGGCCTGGCCAACGGTGGGAATAGTAGGGGGCGGTGAGGCCTCCGCGGCAGCATAGCCGGCCACAGGAGGCAGGAGCATGCGGCACGACCGGCGCTGCTTTGGGCGGCTGGAGCAAGAAGACCAGAGGTTGAAGAAGCACTACGGCCGTTGGATGGACATCGTACGGTCAATGGAGCTAGAATCGTTCATATTGACTACGTTGACAAAGCCCTTCGTCCCCGTCAACTTAGTAGGCCCACAAGTCACCCTCCCACCAAGGTGGGTCCCAACTAGCCGGGGGAGTATTCATTTTTTGTGCGTAATAAGGAGGCACTTCTGGTGGGTCCGACCTGACAGCGGGGGGAACATTTTTTTCACGAAATACGGTGGCCCGTCTGGTGGGTCCCTGTTGTTAGGTGGAGGAATAATTATTTTGCACGCAATAAGGAGGCACTTCCTTGCTGCGGCCATGGACCCAGCTGTCAGCCTCTATACGTACAGTCCACGTCCGATGGAAGCCGTTCCTTGACCACGGCGCATCGAGCGCACCAGGGCTATATATAATAATTTATATATAGCTCATGGAAACTTCTTATTCAATTTATTGCAGTCGTTTTTTTGGTTGGCCAGGGCCAATTTCGCATATTTCTGTGGGTTCCAAACTATTTTTAATACCGAAATGTCCAGCGAGACTTAAAGTACTTTGAAGATATATTTAAATTAGGTTAATGCCCAGTGAAATAGGAATATGAAAATGTGATAAAATTCAGAAATTATAAAGTAATTGCCAATTTGTCATCTGTTTTGATATTTGCAACCCATTTCATATTACTTTCAAGATTTGCAGGCGTCTTGAAAGAGTTGCAGCCCATCAGGGCGTAGAAAAATAAGTAGGCCTGGATTGGGTATTCTTCAGAAAAAATAAACTGGGCTCATTTTCACAAAGAAAAAATAGCTGGGCTGGTCACATGGTGAACATAAAATATAAGCCTGGGCTAGACGGGCCACAGCCCAGTTCAAACCCTTCTCCATCTCAACAATACCAAACAAAAAAATACTGCTCGAGTAGCTACGTCCCAGGTGTCAGCCGATCTTGTGCTGTTCTCTTGTCTATTGACTATATACGCTCACAATGTCGTGGGTCCCAGATGTCAGGAAAACACTAGGAGGAAGCATTTTATTTTTCCATACGCTGACGTGGTGGGCCCCTACTGTCATCCTCTCCACGTACTTCTGCCGATTCCTGTTGTTTGTTGACCATGTTGACAACGCGAGAGGGCGGCGCCGCGGCGAGCGCACCAAAGCGCGTGGAGGACGTCGGCGTTAACAATTTAGGAGACGGTGGGGCGGCAATGCGTGCGCTGAGGCGCAGCCAGCCGTGGGAGGCGGAAGCAGGTGGCCCCGCCGGCGCTGGTTTGGTTTTGGCGGCTGGATGAAGACAGGACTGAACAAACACGACAGACTGTAAAAGCAGTAGGAGTACTTAACAACCTTAACTGAAACCAGCAGGGGCACTTAACAACCAAAGCTGAAAGCAGTATGAGTACTTATACAGGTTCAGCCGTACAAAGCACGCCTCGAACAGTGCTACTTTGCCTACAGTTAACCAAGGGTGAGGCCGCCAAGCTCCAGGACAAGGCCCAGGCGCCACCCCACGCATCCACAACGTTCTGAAAGCGGCTTCATCTCGCAACATGGTCAATAAATAGGATATTCGCTTTAGAGCCGTGGAAAAGTATGAACATAATCTTCTGTCCTATTCTCCAAGATGGACGGGCCTTCATTATTTGAGAGCACCCATGAATAGGTATCTTTTCACCTCCAAGGGGAATTGAGTAGGTCGACATATACATCATGTTGTGACCAAGCGCAAGCCTGACCTGACCATGGTCAGGCATCTGTATAGAAACAATAGAACTCGGCAGTTCCTGTTTCAAGAAGATCACAACTGCAAAACTGTGTATAAGCAATAGTTTATGAACAATATATATAACAGAAAACAACTCCTACCGTAAGTTTCTCGACACAGTTGGACCTGTTCAACGAGTGTAGCGGTGGCACACATATCCCATGTGGCCTTCCACCATTGAAACGCCCCACAAGGACCTCAAGACGATCAATAAAGTGTAGGAACTTGTGGATGTCGATCCAGTCAACTTCAGTGCCATTAGTAACAACCGAGTTATTACAGAGTAACAAACGAGCAGACTGCTTAACTCTGAAAGAACCTACACGTGCCACCAATTATAAGAAAATATTAGTTAGAAGTAGCATCTTCGTGAGAGATTCGTTGCTACTTCTAAAGTGAAATTGTGATTAGTTATACAGAATAGGTGGATTAAGAAGTAATCGAGCAACAAGCAAGAACCAGATACAAAACTAACATGGATGAACAATTGGAACGACGTCGGGGTAGAAGATCACAGTGAAGATGAGACCAGGTTCTGCTATTTCCATCAACATTCATGCGCCAACTTTCAGTCCGTAACACTTGAGAAAGTTTATCCAAGTTCGGCCATAAAAAAGCAGCGATCTTCTTGGTTCATGAACCCAACTCGGAACTTATATCCATGGCTTGTCTTCACTGTGACCATTAAACTAGTGTATTCAGTTATGGCAAGGCCGAGCATCTTGAGTACATGTGTTCTGGCAAAGCAAATAATACACTGCAGGAAAAATAATATGAGAACACAACATGTTCAAAAAAAAACCCACCCTCCCGGATAGAAAAGAGGATTCTAGGAACATACTGTGCGCGTTTCAAAATGTTGCGTTAGGATGAGAAGGAACAAGTGTGGAATCTCGCCGTGGGCGCAGAAACCTGTAGGGTACTCGCACTTTGGGCTCTGCAAATGAAACACACTAGATTCAGTAGGATTAAAAATGCATCAACGGCGGCGACTGCCATCCTAGGATTACCTGCGACCAAGGGACTTGCATTTATCGGGGATGGATGAAGAATTCGTACCTGGTTCTCCATGAGAAAACCCTATGCAATCACCGAGAGGGGGTTTTCTCTGAACAAGAAGACGAGGGAGAAGGGGATTTGCCGCTTCGTCCGTCCAGCTTACTGCTAAAGCTGGAAGGGGGGGGGTTGTGATTTGATGGCTCATTGGGCATTACTGCGGTGCTACGACCGGGGTGTGTCTACCATGAAGTTGTGCACTCTAATTTGTGCATATGGCACGTGGACCCCGTTGCCGGTTGCCCCACGTATCAGCGAAAGGAACTAGAAAGACAGGAGTAACTAGTTACACATAAATATATTTTTTGACAGAGAGATACTGTCGGTGTACTAGAATAGGGGTACCCTAGTACCCCGAACTTGTGCACGGGCAGTTGCAGCATCCCGCGGCAAAGGCTTGCCGGGCGAACGCCAAAGACCCTCCAAGGTTCCCTTGGAGCCATTCAAGAACAAAGTATTTAAGCTCAGGATACAAGGCCCCGGCAAGAGGAGCTTGCCGGGAAGGCCAACCGAGGCACTCTAAGGAACTTGCCGCGACGCGCCACGCGCTCCGGCAAGGCGACAAGGCCCCGACAAGAGGAGCTTGCCGGGAAGACCAAACAAGGTACCTCGAAGCCCGGCGAGCGACAAGCCTCCGGGCCCGACAAGATAGCAGCAGCGGCAAGGCGCTTGCCGCGGCAGGCGGCCACTCTGCGCCCACGCTCCAGCGCATCCACCAACGTGTCGCTCTGGGGGCCTCTCCAGGCGCACGTAGCGGGAGGCTGTGCAGCCAGCGGTGCGCAGTGGCATGCGAAGCTGACAAGATCGCCATCATGGCGAACGGTGGCGCCCCTAACGGTCCTTTTCTGCACTGTTCGGGCGACTCAGACGGGCATTTAATGCCCTTGTCCCCTGCCGTCAGGGTTAGGTAGGGTGCACTGTACAAGCAACTGTATCACCTACCTCACTTTTTACGTTTGTGCCCTTCTCTGCGTTGCCACCTGTCGGTGACCCCTTTAGCATATAAAAGGAGGCCCATGCGCAACATAGAGGGGGTTCGAAGGTTCGGAGGTTCGATCACTTCGACTCATTTGTAAACCAGAAAGACACCACGCTCTCTCGAGAGCAAGAACACAAGATAAGATAGCCAGACAAGCAACAGTAGGAGTATTATCTCTCCGGAGAGCTCCGAAGCTGGGTAAACCGCTCGTGTGCTTCGCCTCGATCTGCTCCTCGTGCAACCTCCGCCCCCCACCGAACCGAAAGGGGCCCGGTCCGCCGGCCCCATAGGTGTTCGTGGGTCAGTTTCCCCCGACATCTTTGGCGCGCCAGGTAGGGGGCGTCGAGATTGTGTGAACCCGATCCGGTGTTCACACGAGCTAGATCTTCATTCCCTTCATCAACATGCCACCGAAGAAGAAGACTTCGGCGGCAGCCGCTCCGTCCACGTCGTTTCCGCCACCGTTGGAGCAAACGGGTGGTGGAGTGGACGCCGGTGGAAGAACAGCCGTCGATGAGGGTGCTCACAGTGCTGCAAAGTCCAAGGACAAGGCAGCACAGACCTCGACGTCCGTACGCGCACCGCGCCCGTCTGAGGAAGCGCGGGACCAACAGCATCATGGTGTTCGCAGCGCCATACGTCCGCTGGGCCAAAATCAAGCTGGTGGATCTCGGGACGTTCAAGACCAGCATGCACACCGGCAGGCTGGCACGAGCGGGGCACGGTCGCCTGGACGGGATACTGCTCCTTCTAACATAGTTAGAAGTTCGAGCACGTCCCGCTCCTCGCGCCGTCCGCCACCGCCACCCACCACTCTAGCAGAAGCGTTGGCGCGAGCTCAACTTCTCCTAGATTACCCTCCGATCCACCTGAGACCAAGAAGGTGTCCACCAAGGAGGATGGCGCTGGTGGTACCTTCACCATCAGCGCCACTCTTGACCCCAAATAGGAAAGCGCGCTCGTTGCTTTCCTGCGGGCGAATGTCGATGTGTTTGCATGGCAACCGTCTGATATCCCCAGTGTTCCCAGGAAAGTAATTGAGCACCACCTTGCCGTCTGTCCCCATGCGCGGCCCGTCAGGCAGAGAATCAGGAAGCAGGCAGTGGAGCACCAAGAATTCATAGCAGAAGAAATCAAGAAGTTGGAAGCAGCATGCCTTGTAAGAGGAGTGCTCCATCCCACGTGGTTGGCCAATCCTGTTGTGGTGCGCAAGGCTAACGAGAAATGGAGACTTTGTATTGACTTCACTGATGTTAATAAAGCTTGTCCCAAAGACCCATTTCCCTTGCCGCGTATTGACCAGATTGTTGACTCCACAGCCGGATGTGATTTGCTTTCATTTCTTGATGCATACTCAGGATACCATCAGATCTTCATGGCAGAAGAAGATGAAGAGAAAACCACATTTATCACCCTGTGTGGCACGTACTGTTTCGTACGGATGCCTTTCGGTTTGAAGAATGCTGGTTCAACATTCGCAAGGGTAGTCCACCATGCTTTTGAGCCGCAAATGCACAGAAATGTGGAAGCTTACATGGATGACATAGTGGTCAAGAGCAAGAATAAAGCGACCTTGATTCAAGATTTAGACGAAACATTTGCAAACCTGCGCAAGATCAACCTCAAGCTTAACCCCGAGAAGTGCGTGTTTGGAGTCCCTTCCGGCAAGCTTCTCGGGTTCTTCGTGTCTCAGCGGGGAATTGAAGCCAATCCCGACAAGATCAAAGCCATCGAGCAGATCGAAGCACCAAAGCGCGTCAAGGATGTACGAAGGCTTGCCGGTTGCGTGGCTGCTCTCAGCAGGTTTATCTCTAGATCTGCTGAGCGCGCCCTGCCATTTTTCAAAATTTTGAAAAAGGCAGGTCCAATGAAATGGACTCCGGAAGCGGAGGCTGCGCTGCAGGACTTGAAGAGATACCTGTCCTCCACTCCGACGCTTGTCGCACCTAAGCCGCAAGAGAAGTTGCTGCTGTATATAGCATCAACCAATCAAGTGGTTAGTGCTGCGTTAGTGGCGAAGAGAGAGGCAGATGATGAGCCGGCAACCATGGCAGATGCATCCAGCGACAAGCAGGGGGCTTCGCCGACAAGCTCTGGTCTCGACAAGGATGGATCTGCGCAGGAGCACGACAAGATACGGAAGAGAATGGTGCAGCGTCCATTTTACTTTGTCAGTTCCCTTCTGCAGGGGGCTAGGTCAAGGTAATCCGGCGTGCAGAAACTGCTTTTCGGCCTTCTCATGGCCTCGAGAAAGCTGCGCCATTACTTTCAAGCACATGAGATCACAGTCGTCACTCGCTTTCCACTGAAGAGGATACTGCAAAATCCAGAAGCAACAGGCAGGATTGTCGAGTGGGCGCTGGAACTGTCAAGCTTTGGCCTCAAGTTTGAGAGCACTTCAACTATCCAAAGCAGAGCATTGGCAGAGTTCATAGCAGAGTGGACGCCAACCCCAGATGAAGAAATTGCAGAGACGAGCATCCCCATCAAAGAGGCAAGTAAAGAGTGGCTAATGTACTTTGATGGTGCCTTCTCGCTGCAAGGCGCCGGTGCGGGCGTGCTGCTTGTCGCACCCACCGGAGAGCACCTCAAGTATGTAGTCCAGATGCACTTTCCCAAGGAACAAGCAACCAACAATACTGCAGAGTATGAAGGATTGCTTGCCGGTCTCAGAATTGCAACAGACCTTGGGATCAAGAAGCTTATTGTCAGGGGTGACTCACAGCTTGTCGTCTGCCAAGTAACAAGAACTACCAGAGTCCGTTGATGGAAGCATATGTTGATGAAGTGAGGAAGCTAGAAGAGCACTTTGACGGCCTACAGATGGAGCATATCCCAAGAGCTCAGAATGACATTGCTGATGGCTTGTCAAAGTGCGCCGCACTAAAGTTACCTGTGGAACCAGGAATCTTTGTGCTCCAGTTGACTCAACCATCCGTAACACCATCAACCGGACAAAGCAAAAAGAGGAAGTTGGTTTCTGGTGACTACTTTCCGGCAGAGCTCCCCGAAGCCGCCGCCAAGAAAGTCCCCAAAATCAACACCAAGGATGCTGAGGGGCAGTCTGCTCCGGCAAGCCTTATGGTTTGTTCCGTTGAAGCAGACGCTCCTGACAAGTTTTGCTCCGGGAAGCTTGCCGGGGAATATCAAGCTCCGGCAGGGCCGCAAGTCCTTGCCGTAGAAGCGGATGTTCCCGCAGCAGCAGATGTGCCTTTAGTCCTTGTTGTCGAGCCGCAAGCTCCAGCATGGGCACAGCAGATTGTCCATTTCCTTCAGAAAGGAGAACTTCCCGAAGAACAAGAAGAAGTGGAAAGAGTAGCTCGGCAGTCAAGTATGTACCAGTTTGTCGATAGCATACTGTACAGAAGAAGACTCGACGGTGTGAAATTGAAGTGTATTCGCCGGGAAGATGGACAAAAGCTGTTGGCAGAGATACATGGAGGCATATGTGGTCACCACATTGGCGCAAGAGCACTTGCCGGCAAAGCTTTCCGGGAAGTTTTCTTTTGGCCGACAGCCCTCCAGGATGCAACTGCACAAGTAACCAAGTGTGAAGCGTGCCAGTTCCACTCCAAACAGATACACCAGCCAGCTCAAGCTCTCCAGACGATCCCTTTATCCTGGCCATTTTCGGTCTGGGGGCTCGATATCCTCGGCCCCTTCCCCCGAGCTGTCGGGGGCTTTGAGTACTTGTACGTTGCAATCGACAAGTTCACAAAGTGGCCGGAAGTGCAGCCAGTGAGGAAGGTGACAGCACAGTCAGCAGTCAAGTTCTTCAGGTCAATTGTTTGCTGATTCGGGATCCCTAACAGGATCATAACCGACAACGGCACACAATTTACGAGCCGCACCTTCATGCAGTACGTCCAAGACCTTGGCGCCAAGGTCTGCTTCGCTTCTGTTGCTCATCCGAGAAGCAACGGTCAAGCAGAGAGGGCAAATGCTGAAGTGCTGCGCGGGCTCAAGACCAGAACTTTCGACAGGCTGCACAGGTGCGGAAGCAACTGGATCGAGGAGCTGCCGGTGGTTCTTTGGTCGATCAGAACGACGCCAAATTGAGCCACTGGCCAGACACCTTTCGCTCTAGTCTATGGAGCAGAGGCAGTTCTCCCCACGGAACTCGTATACGGATCACCTCGAGTGCTCGCTTATGATGAGCTTGAGCAAGAACAGCTGCGGCAAGACGACGCGCTGCTCCTTGAGGAAGATCGTCTTCAGGCTGCTGTACGAGCTGCTCGATACCAGCAAGCTTTGCGCCGCTATCATAGCCGCAAAGTTAAAGCCAGAAGCTTCGAGGAAGGCGACCTTGTTCTTCGGCGCGTTCAGTCCGCCAAGAATTTCAACAAGTTGACGCCGAAGTGGGATGGCCCTTATCGGGTGAGACGAGTCACAAGGCCTGGCGCTGTCCGCCTTGAGACCGAAGATGGCATTCCGGTGAGCAACTCCTGGAACATAGAACATCTTCGTAAGTTTTTCCCATAAGGCGCAGTTGCTGGAACCCGTTCCGGCAACCACCTTTTGTACAAGTCTTGCCGCTGTTGCATGTAATCCTTTGTACAAAGCCGGGCGCAGATCCCGTGCATAAGTAAAACCCCATGTGCTCCGCACAGCTTGTCCTTTTCATGCGTTAGTTCCTTTCTTGCATGCGATTATCTGACACTTTGTGCAGCACCTACATCCGGTAAGCAGTAACGAGCCGAAGAGCTCCATATTATTATTTTCTCTCCTTTCCTTTTCTTTTAAAGGAAAAGAAAGTTCTCTCGCACATAAGTTTGCCGGGGGGAAGGAGAAGATTGTGGTGTGGACCAGGCGTCGTTCAAGCAAAGTTTTGCCTTGCTGGGAAGCAAACGACAGAAAAGCTAAGTTGCCAAAGTTTGAGCAATCAGTTTTTAAATTTTTAGAGTTATCTTCCTCGAACGACCCTGCTTTGTATGGAAAACCTGTGCGCGGAGGAACCAACTCGTGGCTATTTGCGCCCTTACTTTGTTTCGAGTCCGCTCAACAGCTTAAGCATGCTGCATCTAGTCGTGACAAGGTTTCTTGTCGGAAGCAGCGCCGCCAGCAGGCTGCTGAAGTTCCGCACTCAGCGCTCGCGGCTCGGGCGCCTGCGCCGACAAGTTCCCTAGAAGCGTAGGGTAAAAACATACAAAGGAAGGAATCTAGTAGAGGAAATAACATAGTAGTTGATAACAGAAATAAAGTTATATTACAAGATAACTTGTCGCAGCTCTAACAGACTGTTTTCATAACATCATTAGCAGCGACAAGGGAAAAGAAGAAATGGGCGGCCTAATCTACGCGTCCGCCCTCGACTCTCTTGATCTCACTCACCTTGTCCACAATGGGTGCGACAAGGACCTTGAGTGAGTCCAGATCGGCGTCAGGCGGCAAGGACCTGAGGACGTTGGTGAAGCTGAGGCCTGGATTGCGGAAGGCTACCTTCATCAGCACTTTCTGGAGAACCCCGGCGCAGATTTTGCGCGACTCGTCGGCCAGCTGCTTCGGGATCCTGTCCCGAAGCCGCTGGAGTGCCGTCGCCACGCCCTTGAAGAACAGGCTGAGCTTGGCGCTGGGTTGAAGACTCTCGTCGGAAGGATACCCAAAGTCCTCCATCCCCAGCTGCGCCAGCTCCTCGTTGATGACTGCGGCAATGTTCACCAGACCCTCGGTCCAGTGCTCCACTGTGTCTCTGAACGAGTTCTGGGTAACTGCAATGCTCTCCAGCAGCGCCGCGTCAGCCTTGACCTTCTCCGACAAGGTCTTCTCCCGCTCCTTGGCGGCCTCCAGAGTCTGCGTCAGAGTGGCCAGCTTCAGCTCCAGGTCTGCTTTGGAATCCTTGGCGGCGCTGAGCTCCTTGCCCCTCTCAGCGAGAAGGCCTTGCAGCTCACCGTGGGCGGCAGCATCCTTCTCACGCTCACGCTTGAGCGCGGCAAGCTCCTCGCCGCTCTTCCCAATATCGGCCTCCAGCTGCGCCACCTTCTCCTCTAGCTCTTTCTTGGCGGCCTCTGCAGTCGCCGCGGCGTCCTTTGCCTCCTTGAGCGCCCCGCCAAGTGCTCGCTCACGCTCGGCGAGCTCTTCCTCGTAGCTGTCGAGGTGGGCCTTCCGCTGCACTAGTTCACCTTCCCGCGCGGACTGCTTCTCGGCAGCCAGCCTTTGCTCCTCCTCAGCCTCGGCCTTCTCGAGAAGAAAGGCCGTGCGCTCCTCGTCGACTCGCTCCAGCTCCTGCGCCAGAGACCGAAGAGCTTCTTGATTTTGGCCCCGGAGCTCCTCCGCGCGCTTCTCCATGTCCACTCCCGCCTTCGCGACAAGCGCTTCCCGGGAAGCTAGCTTGGCTTGCCGGGTGCGGTAGAGTGACAGCAGTTTCCGCAGCAGCTGCTCCTCCTCAGGCTCGCCGCCGCTGCTGCCGGGCGCGTCAACCAATGATAGTCCAGCAGAGGCGAGCACCTCCCCGTCAAAAGTCTCCCCCTCGACCGGCGCCCTGGAGCTCGACGCCCATGGTAGCTTGATGAAGATGTCGTCGCCGGCCTTCAAATAGGCGCCGGACTAGGGCTCCTCGGAACCCGGCTCCGCAGAAGCGGCAGAGGGATCGGCGGTCGGCGCAGCGCCTGGCGCTCCTGCGGCCTCAGGGTCGTCAGTGCGATCGCCCGACCCCTCGCCGGCTTCCGCAGGAGCAGCCCCGGCGGCCTCCTCGCCGGCGGTCACATCAGCACCGGCACCTTCCTCGCGGGCGCCCTCTATCTCCATTGGCTCAGCCGTAGATGGGTCTGAAGAACGAAGAAGGGAGGAAAATCAATGGAAAATCCAAGAAAGGAAAAACGGAAGAAGCAGAACCCAAGGGAAAGTTTTTGGGCAAGTGGATTACCTGCGCCAAGATCTTCAGTTGCGGCCTCGGTCGCCGCAGGATCAGCAGTGCCGTCCCTTGCCGGAGAGTCCCCCCTTGCCGAAGAGTGCTCCCTTGCCAGGGACTCCTCCCTTGGCGGCGCAGTCGAAGCAGGTGGCACTTCGGGACCGGCCTCCGGGCGCTCCTGATGAGGCTGCTCTGCTCCTGCACAAGTCAACAAGCAAGATATCAACAAAGGAAAAAGCACTCAAGCGCGCCCGGCAGCAGAAGGTTAAACTATGAACTTACGCTGGGGGCTGCGCTGGGGGCTGCTTTGAGGAGTGATTGCCGGGTCCGTCAAGGTGATCTCGGACCCACCCCCTATCGACAAGGTGGGGTCATCTTCGATGACGATCACCGCGGCCTTGGCCCTCTTCGCCGCTCTTTGGGCCAGCGTCCTGAAAAGAAAGGAGCCCAGATTGGAGCAAGTCAGATACAAGATATAAACAGCAAGATTGAAGGATTATAAGAGCACCAAAGAAACTCACTCTTCTTCCTCCTCGTCGGAGCTGAGCCCGGAAAGATCGAAGTCCGGCCCTCCTCCGGTGCGGCGAGGTGGAGGAGTAGGATCCCTTGCCCGCTTGGCGGGGGCAGTGGCGGTGGCCCGGGAAGATCCCGCTCCAGTTGCCGCTGTTGCGTGAGGCGCTCCCGCGGCAACATTGCTTGCCGTGGTAGAGCGCGTCGCGCGGCTCGGTGGCTGTGGAGCCGGCTGCCGCCCCGCTGCGTCCCCGGCCCTGCGAAGGCGCCTCCGTGGCGGAGCCGGGGGCTCCGCCTACGGCAAGCTCTCTGAAGGCTCAGCCTCCTCCTCGCCGGCCTCGCTCGACGCGGCTTCGGAACCGGCAGGCTCCTCCTCGCCCATGAACTCCGCACGTTCGGCAAGGTTTGCCGCCTCTGCAGCCTCCGCCTCCTCCACAGTAAACCCAAACACACCCGCAGCAGCTGCGGCCGCAGCCTCTTCCGCCCTAGTAGCGATGAGCTGCAGCTCCTCGTCGGTGGTGTCATGGGTGAGGCTCTTCTGCTCGTCGGCGCGGACCGGAACTTCCTCCAAGGTGTCAAAGAACGCTCGCACAACGTCATCCGCAGGCTCTTGCCAAGTTGGGACGATGCCGTGTGAATCGCACAACGGCATCATGGCGCGGATCCGGTCAAGCGAAGAGTTATTGCACAAAGGAACTACGCCCCTCGGCAATGTGAATGGGTGCTGGGGGTCGCGTTTGAATAATTCCAAGAGCATTGCGTCCAACTCCAAGACGGTGAAGTTGTAGTTGAGGCCCGGCCGCAGCCTCATGATGTTCGCCGAATTCTTGAATTCCCAGGCGGGCCTCCCCCTCTCCTGCAGGGGGGCAATGCGGCGGCGGAGGAAATCTGGACTGACAGCACCTACGGTGAGCCCGGCAAGCCTGAGGCGAAGAATCCTGGTGATGGCGATCTTCAGCCTCTCGTCTTTCGGGGCCACGTTGCTCCAGTCATTGCCGCGCACTATTGGACTTTGGCGCACGACGGTGAAGGGCTGCGGATCCTCCTCGACGATCCAACACCACTCCGCTCTCCACTCCTCCCACTTGCTGCGAAGCTCACCCTCCAAGTACGCCTCTTTCTTGCCGACTCTCGAGACCCAGGCAATCCCTCCGGCAAGCGGCTCTCCTCTCTCTACCCGAGGTATGAAGAAGTGGCGGAAAAGGGCAACACTAGGGTGGACTCCGACAAAGTTTTCGCACAAGTGTGCGAAAACTGCCATGGTCAGGACAACATTGGGGGTGAAGTCAAGGAGGCGGAAGCCATATGTGTTCATAATGTCACAGAAGAACTCCGAGAAGGGCGGACAGAGCCCGCAATAGAAGAATAGCGGGAAGAACGGGTACCCGTTTGGAGCCAACTCCGAAGCAGCGGCCGGGAGTACCCTCGTGCGCGGATGCGCACGCGTCTCCGTCGCCCAAAAGAGGTAGAAGTACTCCCTCAGCTCCTGCACGCCGAGCTGGGGGGTGAAGATCGCCCACTCCTTCCGCAGCGCCGCGAGCCGCTGCACCTCGCCCGACTTCACACCCTTTCCCTTGTCGGCTTTCGGGCCCATGGCGGAGGTGGTGAGGGAGGTCGACGGCGTGGAGATGCTGGTGACAATGGGAGGGGCGGAGCGCTGCTCTCTCGGCTTCGAGGAGAAGGGGGGAGCGGCGGAGTTTGTGAAGAAGGAGTAGTAGCAACCAGCGAGGGGAAACGAACTACCCCTGTTTCCTCTGCTTATAAAGAGGGACGGGGCGGACGTTCCGCCCTTCCTAATAAACAACCACCCACGATCTCCCCCACGATGCCGCATTCAACGCGTGCCGTTATGGGGGAGCGCGGTGGATACGGAGCGAGATTTGGTGTAGCCCAGCCCGCGTGTGCCCTGCCCTGTCTTGGGCCTGGCCCAACAACGCTCGGCACCGTGTCTGGCCCAGGCCCGGGGGCTCCTGTCGGTGTACTAGAATAGGGGTACCCTAGTACCCCGAACTTGTGCACGGGCAGTTGCAGCACCCCGCGGCAAAGGCTTGCCGGGCGAACGCCAAAGACCCTCCAAGGTTCCCTTGGAGCCATTCAAGAACAAAGTATTTAAGCTCAGGATACAAGGCCCCGGCAAGAGGAGCTTGCCGGGAAGGCCAACCGAGGCACTCTAAGGAACTTGCCGCGACGCGCCACGCGCTCCGGCAAGGCGACAAGGCCCCGGCAAGAGGAGCTTGCCGGGAAGACTAAACAAGGTACCTCGAAGCCCGACGAGCGACAAGCCTCCGGGCCCGACAAGATAGCAGCAGCGGCAAGGCGCTTGCCGTGGCAGGCGGCCACTCTGCGCCACGCTCCAGTGCATCCACCAACGTGTCGCTCTGGGGGCCTCTCCAGGCGCACGTAGCGGGAGGCTGTGCAGCCAGCGGTGCGCAGTGGCATGCGAAGCCGACAAGATCGCCATCGTGGCGAACGGTGGCCCCCCTAACGGTCCTTTTCTGCACTGTTCGGGCGACTCAGACGGGCATTTAATGCCCTTGTCCCCTATAGTTAGGGTTAGGTAGGGCGCACTGTACAAGCAACTGTATCACCTACCTCGCTTTTTACGTTTGTGCCCTTCTCTGCGTTGCCACCTGTCGGTGACCCCTTTAGCATATAAAAGGAGGCCCATGCGCAACATAGAGGGGGTTCGGAGGTTCGGAGGTTCGATCACTTCGACTCATTTGTAAACCAGAAAGACACCACGCTCTCTCTAGAGCAAGAACACAAGATAACATAGCCAGACAAGCAGCAGTAGGAGTATTATCTCTCCGGAGAGCTCCGAAGCTGGGTAAACCGCTCGTGTGCTTCGCCTTGATCTGCTCTTCGTGCAACCTCCGCCCCCCACCAAACCGAAAGGGGCCCGGTACGCCGGCCCCATAGGTGTTCGTGGGTTAGTTTCCCCCGACAGATACTCCCTCTGTAAAGAAATATACAAATCTTTTATATCACAGGCTCACCTTGCCGAGAAATATACTCCCTCTGCAATGCACGGGCATTATGGGGGTTCAGCTTTTTTTATGGGGGTTCAACTGAGAATATAATACTCAGATAGGCTCACGGTTCTGTACTTTGGGCCGCAGGCCGACCCTGCATGTTTGGGGGCCCATGTGTTCTACCTCAGTGCTTTTCATATTGCAAGCGATCGGTATGGCACTGGTTTTAGATGCTATCACAAGGCAAATACACAAAATTGAATAAAGCACGACAGCTGTTGGAATGAAATCAAACGATAGTTTTTAACCAGCAATCAGAGTTGCAATTCAATCAACGATATACCATGTGATAAATAATACTGTCGTACTACTTATACACACAGGACACTTGTTTCACCATGCTAGATTATTACATCAAAATCTCTCGGAGGATAGATCAGTTCGGCAGTTGCGTGCTGCTAATTTCAAAGTTGATTTGGACCAGCTCTCCTTGCCGAGAAAGTTCGATTTTGACATCATCCCCTACCGCAAGATATGATTTAGATTTGAACCTTGCCATCCTTTAGCATCAATCATCATGCGACCATCCTTTATACTTACGGTATATTGAGCAGGTTCATTCACACCAAGGCTGCGCATGGTAAGAGAAACTTGGCCGCGGTCGCCCGGATTGTTGAACGACTCCCTTGTTGCTCTAGGAATTCTCTGTTTGCAAACAAGAAGACATACCCAAACAGTTAGATCAACACAGTGAATCATGTGAAACAACATGGAAAGAACAAAGAACGAAGCACTTGGGCGGCCAATGCTTACCAAGAAGGTGGACATGTCGGTTTTTGTAAGGACTTTGGTATATGAAGTGCGAACTGCAGCCCAGTCTATTGCCGGTGCAACTGCACGGGCCGGAGCAGATGCAAGTGCAAGTGTTGGTGCAGGTGCCGAAGCCACTGCTGCTGCCGGAGATAGTGCTCCTTGTAGAGCTGGTGCCGGTGTCGATGCCCGATCCTCCGGCAGATCAGACTGATCCGCTGACGCGGTCGGTGCCCAATCCTCAGCTGGATCAGACTGAGCTGCTGCCGCTGTTAGTGCTAGAGCAACTGCCGGTGCTCGATCTGTGCGAGACAGCGGCGATCGTGTCTGGTCTGCTATGATCAGCTTTCTAACTTGACTAGGATCCGTGACCGTGATCCAATTTTTTATTCATTTCTTTTAAATGCAAGAAGGACTAATTGTGGCGTTTTTGTTAAACCAAACTGCAGTTCATCATAGGGATTCAGCTTGTACTCAGACAACAGACTGATCCAATTTTTTCCAGTAATATAAGTGATGGACAGTGCCTTCGTAACTAACACGACATAAGAAGTGAAACCTGCAAAAATAGCCATCGTAGAGCAAACCAAACGGTTTATTCTATGATGAATGTCACATGGCAAAACGTACATCATAAAATTGCAGGAAAAGAAAGAAAACATTACATTAAATCAATAAGATTTAGACAGCAAATCAATAAGATTTACTTGATGTGACAAGAGTGAATCCTTACCAGGAAATCACTATGTTGAAGTACTAAAGAGAAGATTGATCATCCAACTACGCGTGGCATGCAGGGGCCCTGCCTACTCCCACAAGCAGGACAGTCCAAAGGTCGTGACAAATCGTATGGACCGAACATCCATGGGACTGGAAATCCTGGTGGGTGCGATAAACCCTGCAATGCATATAGATATTAGAGTGTAACCATGATTGATAAACCGTCCTCACATAAAATATGATCTGGATACTTCAAAATATACAGACTGAATTGAGTGGACAGACATTAACATAGACCGTTCTCAGGACTGACCACACACCAAAAGCGGCAGTACTAATAAACAATACAGGGTTCACAAACACAAATCAAGTACTGAACAATAGTACTTACTACAGACAAGCAAAGTTGCACTAACTAAGTTATGCAGACTATTTCTTGCCACCGACCTATGGGATGAACCCCGCATAACTGACTAGGCCATGGACTTCATGTGAGATGTCTACACGCACCATCACCATCTTGTCAACCTTGGAGAACCTAACAGAGTGGTCTTTCCACTCATAAACATGATGATGAAGACAAGCCGCATTAGATTTGTTGGGAAGCTTTACAAGAACCACACCCTTCGTAATCGAAGGCACAACCAGGAAATTGTTGTGGTTAAGTACAGCCTCGAGAACACGCCTGACAACAATGCTACAGGAAAACACTAGTTCAGGACACGTGGCGATAAGGACACAGTAGCTGGATAGTTCAGTAGTAGAACTCATCATCAGGTCTTCCAGTTCACACGGCATGACTTTGAGAACTTCATCTCCACCGCGGACCTGGTTCTAATTCAAACAGAAACCATATTTTATTACTACCTCCGTTCAGAAATATAAGATGATTTTCGATATTATACTCCATATATGACTACATATACGCATAGAAATGAGTGAACAAAGACACTAGAACATGTCTTCAAATGCATGAGAGCGGAGGTATTACATGCAAAATCCATAACACAAGTTACTGAGGCAAATATACCCTCTTAAAAGGTAGCATTGATGTTCATAAAGTACTCCCTCCGTCCCAAAATTCTTGTCTTAGATTTGTCTAGATACAGATGTATCAAGTCACATTTTAGTATTAGATACATCCGTATCTAGACAAATCTAAGACAAGAAATTTGGGACAGAGGGAGTAGTTGAAAGTAATCTATAAGAAATCAATGTCAACCTCTCGCATGTTTTGGTCAAAAGAGGAATTTAGAACCGTCATTTGGCTCACAAAAATCACATGCAAGATCACCCAGAAAGTTGTACTACTAGTACTAGTACTGTGTGTTAGATGAAAAAACACGATCAAGATCGAGAAAAAGATCGTCAAGAAGAGATATTACCTGGACTTGCTTAATGAGGGATCCCAGAGAGGGGGGCTTGGACAGGGCGATGGCTTTGAGCTTGTCTGCGGTAGTCTCGGTGGGGTGCTTGCGCTTCTTTGTACCATGAGCCTCGACGGTTTTGGCCGGAGCCATAGACATCACTTCGGCTGGTGCTCTAGCGTCCATCAAGGAACTGTCAAATAGAAATAAAAGAAAAGAAACCATAATCACAAACCCAAAAGAAGAAAAGAGAGGGAGTTATATGATCAGTCTCAGGGTTGCAAGACCGGGCCTTGGCCAGAATCAACACCATTGATGCGCTCACCTTTCCTTCTTTGGGAGAGAAGAACAATGGCAGAAGCAGGTCGGGGTTTTCTTGAAGAAATGAGGAACAAGATGAGGCAGAAGCGAGGGTTGGGTAGAGAGGAAGCTGAGAGAGAAGAGTGAAATGATGGTTGCTTCGTCCGTCCAACTTACTGCTGGAAAGGAGGGGGTTTTGTGATTTGACAGCTCATTGGGCATTACTGCGGAGCTTCGATCGGGGTAGTCTACCGTCACTCTACTACGAAGTAATTTTGTGCATGGCTGGTGGACCCCGATGCTGGCTGTCCCACACGTCGGCGAAAGTGAGTAATTTAGTGCATGGCTAGAGGAGGATCCGCACGGTAGAGCGTGTCCATTGTTTTTCAAAAGAAAAAATGATTACAGCAAGCGTTTCCACTCTTACGACGGAGGAGTGCGAAACACGGCAGCCACTTGAACATACACAGTGCTCCTACTACTAGGCATGTGCAGTGGTTCATACGTCAGTACTACACAATCTTGTTGCTAGTGTAGTAAGATATGACGATAACAAATGCGCCGAGACATCGACATGCCCATGCAGAGGGCGCTTAAACACCACCGAAGTCCCTGTGCTTCTTGAGGCGCATGACGTTGGTGATGTAGGGTGCAACCGCCCCCAGAGCCTGCTCCCGGTCGACGGGAGCCAGCTCGTCAAAGACGGCGTCCAATGGCACAAATGGATTCCGGAGACGGAGCCCTGAAAGGATTCGCCCGGCAACGGCGACGGCAGCCCGCAACCCCTCCTTGTCCAGCTCTGCCCCCACCATCACGCGGAGACGGCTCAGCTCCTCGGAGATATAGGTGAAGAAGGAGACCAGGTCAGGAAGCCGCAACTCGTTGAAGTCGACCGGGTGGTCGAACGGGTTTATCCCAACGTCCGGCATCGTCGCGCTGGCACGACGGTAGGCATCGCGCAGCCGCAACACGTGCGTGGCAACTTGGTTCACCAAGAGGCTGAGGCGATCCTGGACCTCGTCACGATTGGCCCGCTCGCTCTCCGGCCAGCTCCCCTGACGGCCTATCGTACCACCCGCTTTCTGCAGCAACACCACCGACGCCTCGAGCATCTTTGTGGTGGACGCCTGCCGCTTTTGAAGCTCCGTGAACTCCCGCACATAACGGAGGAGCATGGCACTCCTCTCCTCCTTGAGCTCATGGAGCTCCACGTCCTTGGCCCTGAGCTCCGCATCCTTGGCATGGAGCTCCTGTGTCGGGAGCCTCACCTCGGACTCCGTGATCTGCTGCGCCGCCATGGCACCAGGTAGAAGCAATGGGGAGAGGAAGCAAAGGGGGCGAAACGGCTGAAAGGCAATGCAATCTACGGGAAGGCAGAGGGAGCGGGGAATCTTTTGGTTTTCACCACGGTAAAACACCAGTCGACGACTTCTCACATCAGGGAGCGGTGGTTTTTTACAGGTGGAGTGATCGTGACTAATTGCTGCCGCGCCTGCTCCCACCAATCAAAAAATTAAAAATCCTGCCGCGCCTGCTCCCGTCAATCAAAAAAATAAAAATCCTGCCGCACCCAAACACCATAGCAACGCCACGGTGGATATTTATATTTACCTGCCAGAAAGTAGATAAAAAAAGGGGTGAAAAAACAAATGTGGCGGCGGCCTAGCTAATCGGTCGAACTAGCCCAACTAGCTAGCCACCGTGCTTCACTGATGTACTCGGAGGGAAAGGTGGTCTTTCGTGATTTGATGACTCATTTACTTGCTTCGGCGCTACGACCGAGGAGGACCCAGAAAACGCGCGGTAGGGCGTCCCACGTCAGGAAGAATATATGCGTGCACCACCCGGGAGGACCCCGAAACCGCGCGGTAGGGTGTGCCACGTCTCGGCACGGAGGAAAAATGTGCGTGTAAAAATATACTGTATCAGACGTAGTACCTATGGTTTGACCTCGGGACCCAGCCAGTCGGTCGAAAACACCCCACTAGCCACACAGCTTCATCATGCAAATGTGGCACGGAGGATAGATGTGGTTAGCTCCGTCTCGACCAGCCACAACGTCTCTTGTTCTAGGCGATTCTTTTATTTTCCAAGCTTTTTTTAGTTGTAATAACACCACGGCAAGCTAGCGCCGCTCTTCGTGTGTGCCCGTGCAAAGGTTAGACGATGGAGAGAAGAGAGATTGAGATCGCAGACCTGGGACCCACCAGTAAGTGAGACAACGGTCATGCACGTGTTGACGAGGCACTCCCTCTACTCTACTCAATGAAAGTACTGTATAGATAAAATCAAGTTATGGGACAAAGCCAACAACCGTTTGTTTTTTCAGGCTATCGACTTACGCTTTGTAGTCCAGGTTGCCAGTTCGAATCTCGTCTTTCAGATTTGTTAGTTTTAGGTCCAAATTTGATTAATGACAAGTGGGACCCCCGTGTGTTGTTCCGATATTTCAGTGTAGGATGGTTTTTTTGAACAAACACTTCGCGCGGTTAGACAAGTAATGGCACGAGTTACACGTATTTTGCAAGTTTACGAACAAAAATGACAGCAGCATAGAATATCACATCCACCCCGCAGCTTAGATAGTATGGTGATACGAGTTTTTACACCGTTGGAAGTGAGATCCAATGCTTGGGAGAAGTCTTTGTAATTATGCGCAATTTCCAAACTCTCCAAAGGTTTTTTTGCAAATAAGACATTCATGCCTCGTGTGTGCCGCTGCATCTTTGATCCAACGGCTCCCTGGTGCTCATATTAGGTGCTCCTCGTAGCTTAATTACCCGCTACGGTGATATGAGCATCTAGGTTGTATGATCAGTGATCAGATGGCATGTGCATAGTACTTGTACTTTCTGCACATTTCCCAAACTCTATCAGCCGTATATTGCAAAAACATTCAAACCTCCTATTGTGGGCCGTTAGATCTCAGTGAACTCATATCACCATAGAATCTACGATGCGGGAGCACCTCATACTCTCCCGTGCGAGAAAACATAAGGTGCTATCGCAGCTTGGATGCTACGGTGATACGAGCTTGGAGGTCGTTTGATCTGAGATCCAATGGCATCTGAGCAGTCTTTGTGCTTGTAAGCAGTGGCCGAACTCTTTTGGGGCTTTTCTACAAAAAACCATTCGAACCACCGAGGAGGTGTTGGGTCACAAATCCAACGCCTCCGAAGAGCTTGTATCACCAAAGCATCTAAGGTGTGGTAGCACATGATATTCTTACATACAGGAGAATATGATGTCCTCCTTCATCTTAGATGCTACGATGATACGAGCTTCGAGGTTGTTGGATATGGGATCAAAGGGCATCTAAGTAGTTTTTGTACAAATTGTGTGCAATTCTCAAACTCATCAAGGTTTCCTGTAGAAATATTAAGACACATCATGTGAGCTGCTATATCTCAGATCTACAAGCTCCAAGCAACTCGTATCGGCATATAGCATCTAAGGTGTGGGGGCACATGATATTCTCCCGGGGAGGAGGGGTGGGGGTGCACAACCAATCGGTGGCTGGGAGGGTGGGGACAAATATAATCTAAACAACCCTAAACAGAGCTCCACAATTTTATCTAAGGTCGAGGGGTTGACCCCCGACAATCATAGCTCCGCCTAAACAGAACATTTGCATGTAGTGTAGTAATAGACTTAATATTCATGTTTTAGTTTCATGTTCATTTTAAATATTGAACTGAGGACCATGGATGTCTTACATTTTACTCCCTTCGTTCCCAAATATTAGTCTTTTTAGAGGCTTCAAATAGACTGGCACATACGGATGTATATAGACATATTTTAGAGTCTAGATTCACTCATTTTGCTCTGTATGTAATCACTTTTTGAACTCTCTAAAAGACTAATATTTAGGAATAGAAGGAGTATTTTTGAATTCATGTCATACATGCATGGTTTGGAAAAATAGATGCACTATACTTATTGGATTGTTGTTGTGTTCGTGCGTGTGTCTCTCTCTCTCTCTCTGTGTGTGTGTGTGGTCATATGCTTGATACATACAAAGTTTTCTCACCTCCATGTTGTTCCTCTTCTAAATTTGAATTTGCATTGGAAAACTTACTAGGGATACCATGAAATGTGAAATCCACGTTGAGATCACTATATCACAAACTCACTCTAATTCAACAACTCGTCATAAATCAATTACCACGTTGAGATTATCATTTGCAAGGAAAATACGGGTATTGTAATACACATAGATTCGTTCGGCAATTTAAAAGGTTCCTTTCATATTCTCGAATGGTAGGACCCAACGGCGTACCAGCCAGACCTTGGTTCATGTTGATCCTAAAAAAAGCGGGCTCGTGTCCTTCGGTGGCGTGCATGGTATGCACATTAGGCAACCCCATTACCCCAACCAGTCGAGCCTCAGCATTTCAAGTTGAAATATTTGGTGCCAGAATTCTAGCCCTAGGAAATTCCCCTCATGTCCCCGGTCCATGATGACTACCGATGAACAACGGAGGGATGCTTTAGTAACTAGACAACATTACCTACCGTGCCGAGCACGGTTCAATTCCCTCGGTCGCCGCTCGTCAAGGTCACCCGTCAACTGCATTGCCTACTACTACTACTACTACTACTACTACTACTACTACTACTACTACTACTACTACTACTACTACTACTACTACTACTACTACTACTACTACTACTACTACTACTACTACTACTACAGGATGAGCACAGAATTGAGCCCGTTGGTTCGTGCCTAGTACTTGAGTTAATATATCAGGCAATGCACTGCTACGGAGGGATTATCCTTTTACTCTGCATATATAACTTGTCTGAAGTCTAACTAAGCAAAATGTTTGACCAAATCCTTTCTTAAGAAATACAACAGGACAGATGTACGGCTTGAAAATTTATTGCATGATGGAGGTTATGATATTGTTTCGAATCCTGGATCTTAAATTTCTGAAAATCCAAAAGTGAGCATAAATTCTTGAAACTAAGCATGGTCACGTGATATGGCACAAATATTACTTCGTAAGTTTTTTCTTCAATTTGAGACAAGCTTCTTATGACAAGTTGCACAAATGAAGAGCCAAGGTATTTTGGAAGAAATACCTGTCACGTTAAGGCGAACCCTTTCACTATTGAAACCGTGGGTGTTTACGTGCCGCCACGAGTCCCCGCTTCTCATCGGCAATCGGTAGGTGCCGTTCGAGCAAGCGTGTGAGTCGACGGGAGGCGTGCGAGCAGACCGCTGTGCAGGCTCACCGGGAGGCGAGCCCTTTGACGAGGCTCCGCCGCCCACCGTCGTCCCAACTGCTCCCACTTTTAATGTTGCCGGCGCCGCAGTTTAAAATCAACCCCGCACTACCCGGTACTCCCTCATTTCCGGTTTATAGGGCTTTTCTCAAAATGTATCAGGCTCAATTTTGTTGTTTCCCATCACATGTTTAGATTTCAAGGTAAATTAAATCATTGCATGCAAGTATTAAGAGAAAATTGACCAATGCATGTAATTTATGCATGCATGCATTGCAATTAATGCATTGGTAAACATATTTTTTGAGAAAAACAAGAGCATTAATTGGGTGCTTTTGCAAACTACAAAAAGTATTCCACCACTCACCATCTACCTTGGTTGGTGAGATTTTTGAATTGAGCCTCATAAACCGGAAAGGAGGGATTATCGCTACAATCCTCTCTCTTCCTCTCCGATTCTCCTGTCGTCTACCTCCAACTAGCCTGACCTAAACGTACGCCATGCCGCATCACGATGGTCTGCCCTTAGTGTTCCAGTTTCCTAAGGAAGACACCCAGCCGGAGTCTCAAGAACATAAGGCGCTTTGGGACGAGCTTGAACTGGCCTTGCGGGAAGATGCCGCGCCTGTCCCTGCTCCCGTTCTGGCTCCCGTCGCCTCGACTGCGCCAGCGCCCATCCCCGTGGCATTGATGGGCTGGGAGCCGCACATTATCGCCGAGCTTGATCCCACGGGGTTCCACGCGGTGCCCGCCGACTTTCACGCTCCCGTGCACCTGCCAGCGCATGCGCCTGCGCGTGCATTGACGCGCACGCCCGTGCCGGTGCCCGTGCACCTGCCAGCGCCTGCGCCTGCGCGTGCACTGACGTGCGCGCCCGCACTGGTGCCCGTGCACACGAATGTCTTCGCCGCGCCGTTGACAGCACCTGTCCCCGTGCGAGTGCCAGTGTCCCCCTCAGCGGCATGGATGGCCGGCATTGACCGCTTTCTTGCACCAACGCCAGTCGCCTCCTCCCGCCAGTAGACTCGCTCCGAAGTCCAGAACATTTTGGCCTTCCTTGAAGCTAGGCCAACGTCCAGGAGTACGCCAACAACGGTGCAAGACGCCGCCGTCGCCGTCGGTCAGTGGCCCGACAACACACAGAGCACGACAGAGGAGCCGCTTCCCACCGCGAGACGCCCCTGCCGCCACCGTGTAATCTAAATTTGCCATGAAAAATGTTCGGATTGCCATGCTTAAAATCCGAACGTTCATCATTTCTGTTTATTTTATATCGATCGTCGTATAATTTAAAGTCGGAGTCAGACTGAACGAAATGTATGGTTTGATCGATTGAATGTTCTGCTAGAGCCGTATCAAATTAAATATAAAACGTCATCAAGCCACATGTATTCCTTGTCATCCAATGACCTAGACTGCTTCAATGTCGAGCGCTCAACACATTTAGTGTGCAGTTAATTTCATGCCAAAAATAGTGCTAATCACATGACAACATGCAAATAATATCCTAGTAGTTAATATCCGCATGCACTTAATATACATCCAAATTAACGTGCATTGCACGTACACACTCACTAGTGCTGCTAGTACGTGAAACTGGTGCGGTGACTTGTGAACGCGTCTAGATATGGTCAACGGCAACATCGCCTCCGAGTTCTTCCTGTTTGCCCGTGCGTCTAAACGAAGAAGGGGAGGAGAGAGAGAGAGCACACATGGAACCCACCAGTAAGTGAAGACGTGTAGATATATTTTGTGCGTGGGAGGAAGCAAGGTCAACCGATCACATAGGGTCACCGTGCAATTGAAAGAGTGAGACGGGTTGGAGAGAGTGACCTAGATAGACGATGTGCGTGAGAGAGTATATAATGTGAATAGGTCGAATTGGGCTCAAACATGGTGATATATCGTTTTTGTCCGAGAAAGAGTGAGGTCAATCGAGACATACAGAGAGAGAGAGAGAGAGAGAGAGAGAGAGATTGAGTGAGCGTGGCCCACCATGAGGTCGAAAGAGTGGTGGCGGCTTGGATGGACTGACCTAGATAGACAATCTGCGTGAGAGAGTATAGAGTGTGTCGATCAAGGCCCGAACAGGGAGATATATCATTTGTGTGTGAAAGTAAACGAGGTTAAACAAGACTCGGGTAAAGAGAGCGAGATTGAGCGAGTGTGGCCCGCCATGCGGAAGAAAGAGTGAGACAGTCTCGAGGGAGTGACCTAGATATACAACGTGCGTGCGTGCGCATGCACGAGAGGTTGGGGGGCTAGATAGGCAATGCATGTATTTAGCGCGAGAGGGTGAGAGGGAGAGAGGGGGGAGAGAGAGCTCGGCATGGGGTGCAATGGCGGGTGTGTGAGGTAAATACATTTGGTAACAGAGTGGAAAAAGGGGTTGTGTAGTTGAGAGACTTAGAGATCGAAACATGGAGAGAAAGAATGAACGTGTGTTGGAAACCGATAGCTTCCTAAGGTGGTTAGGAGAGGAAGATTGACCGATACATGAAGTATGTAGCGTTTGTGCGGGGGGCGGGGGGGGGGGGCTAAAAACAACATCTGAATGTATACAGTACATGACTTCATATCGATGTTTCAATTTGGTGTACATTGTAAGATTTGAACCGAGGAGCAGGCATACAGGTAATTATTTCGAATTCGTGCCATAATAAGTTTCGAAAAGTTGACATTGACTTCGTTTGTTGTGCTATTTTGTAGGCCATATGTTTGAATCCATCCAAAAGTTTTCTCACTACCATGGTGTTCATCATATACATATGCATTTGTACTAAAAAAGTAGCATGGATACAGTGAAATGCGAAATCCACGTTAGAATTGGAGATCGCTACGTGACACACACTCTAATTCAAATAACTAACTACGTGACACACACTCTAATTCAAATAACTAATTATGTGAGACACACTCTAATCCACATTAGCGTGGGTACCATTTTGATTTTTTTTCAAATAACTCCTCATTAATTAATTTATAGTACTCCCTCTGTTCACTTTTATAAGACCTTGAAGACATTTCAGACAATGTGCAAAATAGTTCATTTTAAGTTGTTTGAAACGACTTACAAAAGTGAACAGATGGAGTATCTCGTTTCGAATGACTAATTATTGCAAGGAAAACACGGGCATGGTAATACATACAGATTCATTTGCAAATGAAAGAAGATTCGTTTGCATTCTCAAATGTAGGCGCACCAGGCAAACCAGGGTCGTGTCGTTGTGGACGCTGCTTCGGTGCCTTAAAGGCAACTGCCTTTGCGTCACTGACGTGTGGGCCAGCCACCTATTGGGCCCATATGTCATGGACACAAAGGCAGGTGCCTTAAGGCACCGAAGCATAGTCCTGTCGGGGTGGTCGCATGTGCCGGACGGACGCATAGCACCCAGCCACCCACCCCCCTCACCCCCAAAAAAAGGACGACGACAATATAAGTTTGCGCTTCCACGTTTCGGATTGAAATATCTGGCGGCCCCAATTCCAGCCCTGCAAAATCTCTCTTCTCCGCCCAGATTGCTCAAATCCCTAATTCGCCGCCAACCCTCGAATCGCCCCTCGTCTCGTCTCTTTCCCCACCATTCCCCACCTCTATGCCGGACGATGACGACGAAGATGACGGTCACGCTTCACCACCGCACCGGAGCTACCTCATCTACGCCCTTATCCACCTCACCGGGTGGTCAACCGACAACGTCGGCCGCCGCAACCGACGTGCCTCACAGACACCGAGTTCCACCACATCAGGTGTGCTTCACCGACGCCGTCTCCCAGCTCACCGGGACTACTTCACCGAGCACATCGTCGCACCTCCGCCCCACGAGGCCGTTGGGGCTTCACCAACGGTCTCGTCCACCGCATCGTAGCGCTCTGCTGCCACTCAAGATCTGCATCCGTGCGCGGCCAGCCAATGCCAGCGCATCACCCTCAACGACTCTGAAGTAACCCGCACTCTAGCTAGGCGAGCATGCCCAAACGCCGGCCCGAACTAGGTATCCACACATCACTCCCTTGTGCACCGTTCCGACGATGTTTGGATATCCTTTCACTGCTCTCTTAGCTACACGCCTATGCAACTCTGACCTTAACTCTTATTTCTTCTGGAGATATCATCTCAAACAAGCAAATCCATATTTTAGCGAAGCATGACGGCGCTACTGGATCTGGTACACATCTTGCACACCCGTATAACCTTGTAAGTATCTGTCCTCCGGTACAACATCAAGGTCGATTCCTCTTATTTGATCAACCATTCGCCGTGTCAAATATGCAGAGGGGGATGCAAGGAGCACAAGGCCTGCACATCCAAGCAAGTGGTAACATGGACTTGTACATGGAACATCCCAAGCGCAAGCAGAGCTGCAGTGAGCATGTACAACGAGCTAGTGTAAGTCCCTGCGTTTAATTTAATTCGTACTAGCATTCGTGTATGATTTGTGTGAAGTGGCTGATCCACGAATTCAAGTTACCAGGGGCGAACATTTAGCTTAAAAAATACGAAGGCACTTGCACTCCGGAAATCAACATAACTTGAGAAATGTGAAGCTACATGCACTTTGAACACCAGCTAATGATCCAAAGTAGTTCAAATTATAAACACTGAATGATGCAAGCACCAAATAACAAAAAATGCAACATGGTGTACAAGGACTACAAACATGGTCTGTACCTGCTTGAATTATTCGTTCTCTGGCTGAAAATATCGAAGTGTAATTGCACGTATAACCAGTGCGCAAACTGCATATCAATATATCTATCCTACACAAGTATGGCAATAGTTTCAAACAACAGATTAGAAAAGTATTTATGCTATGTTGTCATGATACAAGGACTTTCTGGTAGATGGCCTCGACGTTTCCTCAAGCTATGAAAATGCACTATAATATGCTTGTCATCAATGCCTGCAAATCTCTGTCTCTCTCAACATAGTAGATCATCATTAGACACTAAATCCTTCAATGAGCTTGCAAAATGCTTGCATTAGATCCCTCATTAGACACTATATGTTCATCACCAGGAGCATGTAAAATGTTTGCATCAAATCCTTCATTAGCAGACTATTCATTAGACACTTCAGGCTCAAGAACAACATGAGCTTGTATGTTTGCACCGGAAACTTGATTAGATACATCAGATTCAGTCAGTTCAATATTGATTGGGGGAGTTATAAAATAAGTAGAAATTGGTTTCATTTTCTCATAGATTCCCTACATACAAGCAGTTTTACAACACCGTCAGGTTTAACTATTGGCCAGAAATTGAAGAGTTGAATTAGATATAATCAGGGATGTGATGTACCTTCTCGTTGCGCATGCTACTCTTGCAATTAGCGACTATCCGTTTACGCAAGGTCGATTCCATGCCCGTGCTGCCGCCGCTGCCTCCCACGCAGGCTACACCCAGGGTTGGATCTTCATCTTCTTGTCCTTCCGTTCGCTTGAAGCCCGGCGACCGCCCTCCAACGAGGGCGCGAGGACGTGCTGTGTCGGTCTGTCCAGCGGCGGCTAGGTTAGGAGCGAACCAGACTGGAGGCTGAAGCGAATGAATTGGGATTTTTCCTGCTGTCGATCGATATGGGAGGCACTCGTTTGGGCAGCGAGCCTGCTATAGGGCCTGCCTTGCACTTATGTTATTGGCCCATCCAAATTAAAACATTTTTCTTCATTTTTTACATTGCCTGCTCGTGCGTTGGGACGAACAAAACTAACATGGGCCAACCTGGATGACTCAAACTAGGTGCACACTTTCCAGCCACCTGAGGCGGCCGCCCATACCAGCCCCTATGGTGGCGTCGCCCCCTTTTTGCGTGTATGATTGGATAGTGAAAAATATTCCAGTGGCGCTTTTGATTTACCCACAGAATGGGTGAATTGCTTGTTTCTATGAACTGAGTTCGGCAATAATGTGAAGGATGCCAGTCTTTTCATCCTATTGTAGATTGCTTAGATTTCGATATGCCAAAAGTAATCGCATGAAATATACAGTAAAAGCCAGTGTGATGTGTTTGGCTACAACTAGTCTGACTACACGTCCTCATATAACATATCAATGACGCACCATCTTACCAGATTAACCATTCGACTTACCCATGCAGTGTGGGAAGAAAGAAGTATTGGGACTGCGTATCCAAGCAATTGATGTCATGGACTCCTTCGTACAACCATGTAAGCAAAAAAGAAGTTGCAGTGTGCCTGTACAAAGAACTAGCGTAAGTTCAGTTACCTGCTTCACGGAATTTTAGTTAGGCACTTATTGCAAAATTGTTCAATTACGTTGCTTGGCTTAATTTAGTTTGCTACCGATTACATAATGGCATGGCCTGTTAATCATGTTGTAGATTGCGCCTATCTATGTGTTTAATACTTACTGTTAAGAATTACCTGTTTGCCTTAACTTAAATATCTACTTGTTTGTTTAACTGCTTTGTTATTGCAACAACGGGTTACAATGATGTTAATAACTACTTTTCAGCATCCAACTGAAACTCTTTAATTCCTTGTTTGTTTAACTGGTTTGCTGTTATAACTCCCAGTTGAGATGTTTTGCTAACTTCAACTTTTCTGAATCCAATTGGAACTTTAATGGCGAAACAGGTTAGCCCAAGATCAAAGAGCGATGTCCCCATGGACGTTGCATCATCCCACAGCAGTAGCACCGGCCCAATCGTGCATTATGAATTGCCAACTGGTGATGCTCTAGAGGCTAAACTAGTGGTAGAAAGAGATTCTGCTTCTGCACTTAGAGATGAAGTTGACATGTTGAGGAAGCAAACAGCACAATCACAAGCAATACTCAAGACAACCATTAAATATTTGGTGGATTTCAAAACGAAGCAAGCTAAGACTGACCAGATTGTTAAGGTCCTGAAGGAAAAAAAGAAATTAAATTCCTACTTGGTAAATCATAGGTGAAATGTTCTTTCCATAGTTGAATAACCTTTGTGTTGTCTGTTCATGTAATCAATCAAACCATTTGTTTTAGAGATCATGTAATAATTGTTTTTTTTTGTTTTTTGTTTGTAGTTTTATTTGAGGACAAGACTGTATTAATTGATAAGACTCGGAGACATTTCATTTGGATTGCTGTGCCAGACCTACAAATATGCCAATCGGGCTGAATGTGCATTTAGCAATACTAGTATAGATGGACCATAAGTGGCACGCATCGGAAAGGGCCAAGATGCTGGCTAAAAAAAGGATGCTGTTGTAGCCAAAAAAGTACAGTGGCCTGGCTTATGTATGTTAGTTGATATTATTGATCCATATACTCCATAAGTGTTAATATGTCTGTTAGTTCCATACATTCTTGGTTGATTGACTCGGTATTTGAGTTGGACATGAAGTGTTCCAAATATTCGAACTCACCTTAAACTGGATTCTAGTTTCTGAATTTGAGTATCGGCATTTGTAAACCATATTCATATATGACAGTGGAATACATCTTTGTCGTCCTTTTGAAGATATATAAAAACACATAGAATGATTTATAAAGATTCATATAGGAATACAAAATGGATTCGAATTTAGTTGCCAGGGTAAACGTGGATGCTTATTGTCCCAAAATTCAAAAGAAACAGCAAAATGTCCACTCCCACATCGGCTGCCCGAAGCCAAGTGTTTGGGAGATGGAAATTACTCTCTACCCATTACACGGACAATTCATCGGCCCGATTTCCACTGCTCTAAATAGGGGCAGGTTAGTAACTTCAATTAGACGTGACACGACCGCCTCTGAGCGCATTCTGACACGGTGGGCGTAAAACATGGACGGCAAAACTCATTTGATTCAAGCTCGTCTGAAAGACCTCTGTTTCTCCCTCCATTCCCCATTCATACACGGTCGGCGGCAAAACAAACTCTCCTTGTCCGAAATAGATGTATGCTAATATTTTAAATAGGGGCAGGTGTGTAACTTCCATCAGACGTGACACAACCGCCCTACCTGTCAGCCCCGTTCATACACCATGGGCGCCAACCATGGGCGGCAAAACACCCTATCCTTGCCTGAAATAGTTACCGGAAAATATTTGGGAGATGCGAGATTACCGTCCTATCCGCAACCGACAGACGTCCAAATTTGAAACGGGGGATAAGTTCATAACTTTCCCATATTTCAAACAGGCGCGTCACAAAAACATGGTTCCCCGTACCTCTCCCTCCATTTTCCCATTCATACACCGTCCGCGCTAGAACACCCCATTCCCACACCAGCCTCCGTCCGCCACCCCATCCATCAACGCCGTCCTCCACCACATCCATCGCCACCGTCCTCCACCATGCCAGAGCGCCTACCAAGACCGCGTCGTCCACTGCTAGAGATGGACGTTTCTCATCCACGGGGACGGACCAATAGCCTTACATCGCGTCCTCTTGCTTCATCGGCGCCGTTGTCCTCTTTGTCGGGGCCGCTCACACGACCTTCTCTTCCACCGCAACGGGACTTATCCTCCAATGCACCCGTCTACCGTCGCAGATCTTCTTCAACGCCACCGACAGCCATCGCACCTACGATGCCTACAGGGCACCGCAAGAGAGGTGGTACTTCATATCTCCTCAACTTTTTGATCTCAACCAGAAAATAGATCTTAACTTGGTTACTATGCTTTCTTTTCAGCTCTTAGAATTTAGTTCTTAGTTCGAAGCAAACAATGGATGCTAAATATCATTTCTTCGTTTTGCAGCTTCAAATCTGCCATGGCACAACCATAATACGGTTTAATTGATCATGCTTAGGGTTTAATTGATCATGTTGGTTCCGTGGTGGTTTCTTTAATAGAAATCAGAGGGGAAACCCTCTTTTGCTAAAAAATATATGCTTAGAGTTTCCCCCTTTTATGATCACTATACGATCAGAATACGTGCTTCGTTTCATAATAACACTGCCCACCCATCAAGCTAAACAAGCTTAGTTGTTCAAATACGAATATGATATTATTAAAACAGAGTTGTTTAATTGGTCAGCTAAATGTTCCTAAATTTGTTTCGAAAATGCATGTTTGCCGCTCGGGTGTGTATCTCTGTGTGTGGTCTGGTCAGCACGGTTGGGGAGGTGAACTTTGCATATGCAGGGGTTTATAGGGAGACACTCTCTGAGTTGAAACCGCAATGCATTCCATAGATAATCTAACTACTTATTATGTTTTCATGAATCTCAGATTCTGAACAGCATCATAATGATTATGAGCTTGCGCGCATGAAAAGAATAAAGCAGAACAATGCCATGGCTGTCAATCTTGGCATTAAGGGACTGAAATCAAGTCTGGATGCAATGCAATGCAAACACTCTCCACCTACAGATTCATGCTCAGAATATGATCCTAACAGTGATTCTGAGCTAGAGGGAGACCTAAGTCAATGTAGCTCCCTAGTGGAGGAGTCAGAGGAAGATGCCCTATCTTATTCACCCATCAAGGTACTTGCTCTAACTTTCCAAGGTTACATTGCTCGCACATATCTTGCAACTTATTCTTTGCATTGCCTCTACTTTGTTGAACTGCCATTAGCTTAGTTTACGCATCGTGTATGTGAATACGCCCTGCCTATCCATTTTCAGTACATATTCCATCAGTCATCATACCATATTTATCCATTCAAATGATGTTCTTGTGTATCAGACGTTCAAAAGGAAGAGGGCGATTGCTGATCATGGAGGAGCACAAGTAAAGTATTTGGAAAAGGTAGTGGCACCTGATAAATCAAATAGCTCATTAGGTGTAGTTACAATATCACCTGATCTACAAAATACCCCAACTCTAGCAGACTCTAGCCCTACTACACTGGTCATTTCTGATGCCGCAACTCAGCAGACCCCAACTACAGCAAACAGTATGATTATGCCAGTTGACATAGCACCAGCTGTACGACGCAAAACCCCCATTCCAGCAAAGAGTACACCAAATCCAGTTGCCAAATCCCTTTTTGAACTAGAGAGAGCTCCAATTGCAGCAAATAGGACCCCTGTTCCATTTCTTCCCAGTTTAGAAGACGAAGCTTATGTTTTTGTCAGGAACTTTGTGCGCGTCTTTCGTTCATGGAAATATTATACCACAGACACAGAATAATTTCCAGTCTTCCTCCGCAACTTACGCGTAAGTAATGTACTAATGTTATTCATGGTCATTACTGCATATGTTTCTGCTGACAGAAGACACAAGATTTCATTCTTTTAAATAGGCGAGGCGCAAACTGGATTGTGACGGCGAGCAAGGTTGGTTGCGCTTTTCAAGCACTCGTTGATGAAGTATCGTTCCTACCTGAGGCAAGCGCACTTCGATGGCAAGCCTCTGAACGAAATTTCTGTAAAGTCTCCGGTGCTACATTTATCCGACGGTGACTGGAATAATCTTGTTACACATTGGTCTCGGCTGCAGGGTCAGGTACTGTCTATGATATCACATCACAATTTGAACTACATTTCTGCATTTGCCTTAATGTCTCACTTGTACGAAAACTGTTAGCAGAAGAACATTCATTCTCAAGGGACCACAGAATCTCGCAACTATAGTACACACTGCATTGCTCTTGTGAGTACCTCTTGCCCTGTATGACCATATTTACTTTCATAGTTGTTTGATTATGTAGCATCACTGCACATGTTAGCCTCGTAATCGTCCATTTGGTGGACATTATAAGATCCGTATGGACTCTTACATAAATTTAGAATCAACCCAATGCTTTTGAAGAGGTTTAGCTCTGCAGCCCTCTTGTAAGGACTGAACATGGTCCATCACTGTACTTACATTTATAGCTACTCCCTCCGTCCCATAATATAAGAACGTTTTGTATAGTACACTAGTGTTCAAAACACTCTTGTATTATGGGAAGAGGGATTGGTTCATTTTGTAGCATTCTGCATCTTATCTCCCTCGCCCACCATTTACTAAAAAGATCAGATCTATATTGAATCTTACCAACAAGTAGAATACACAGACAATGCCAGTGCACAAGTGTATCCCATTGCTCTTGTCAGTACATTTTGTCCTGTAACGCTTGTACTTCCAGGGATTGGTAGTTGATTATGTAGCATCAATCTGCATCTTATCTTCATTATCCTCTACCCCTTCCAGTATTATCATATCTATAATGACTCTCTACAAAATGTAGAGTACAGGCAATGCTTATGAAGAAGATTTTGTGCTGAAATTCTTGAGTTATCCTTCCCTTGACATAGAGAAGGGCATTATAAAGCCGGTGTTAACTGTTAATGTAAGTCAGTCCTTCTAAAGCCTTTATCCTCAACTGCTGTTTAATTTGCTCATACTCCCTATCGTTTACTGCTGTTTAGTTTGCTGTTTCTACCAAAATGCATGTTCGTAAGAACCGTAAGTTCTAAGTTTTACTTGTAAAACCAAATTCTTTATTCATACCATGCACATTACTTAATACTCCTTATATGTATGCTTGTTTTTGTGGATCTATAATCCAGTGTGTGGTGAAGCAGCCCACGTTTGCACCTTGTCATCTCCTGTTTTATCTTACTTATGTGGCTGATGATATGAACAACATGCCATGCACATTATCCAAAATATATACAATGATTTTCTTTGCCCTTCATCTATGCTTGTTATGTTGACATGGTAATCCAGTAGTGTGGTGAAGCTCCCCGCATTATGAACAATGCCAAATTATGCTATTGATATTTTGAACATACTCTTTATTTTCTAATTTGAAATTGGATAGAATTGACAGAACAGTTATCATCTTTCTTTATACACGTGGAAAACATGTCATCTCTCTGCTTTGTTTCAGGGTGATATGCCTGATGGCATGCACAAGTCTGCTGAAGTCTATGAGACAAACCCAACATATATTGCAGCAAAGAAGGCAAAACATCTTGAAGATAGCGAGACAACCCCAAAGTCTTGTCTTGGTGCAGTGTTCAAGTTACTTGACACTAACAGTCAGACAAGCTCACAGAATTCGTTGTCTGAATCAGTTCGACTTCTTCAATCCCAAGTTCTAGCAGAAAGGCATTCTACAACTCAACTTCGACTTGAAGTCCTATCTCTAAGAAAGATTGTGGAGAACAGCAATGAGAACCTCATCGCTAAACAGCTACACCTGGAAGCTATGACCGACATGCTAGGCCGGTCTCACAGCCTTGCTCAGCAGCTTGCGCAGCAGTTCCCCCGCAAGGCTAACCTTTCTTGAACTGTCTTGGAAGTGGTCTCGATTCAGTATTATTTTGTTACGCTGCAATGGTGCCCAGTTTTTGTAATCTGCTTCTACGTTGCGCTCTATGATCACTGGTGGCGAACTTCGATGCCCAGTGGATGTAATATACCTTAAACCCTTTATTGTACACTGTAGGTTTATTCTAAGTTACTATGCCGTAATTTCTTTATTGTATAGAGTAGCTTTGTTCTTAATTCATACTAGTTACGCAACAGCATGAAATGAACCCCGACCCATGATTGTGCGAATCAAATCACGGGCTTTTAACAGGCCAAAATTGTATCGGTCCTTGTTTGGCCCAATCAGATATCAGCTGCGAGCAGGCCGGATGCAAACAGGGCTATAGTTAGGCCCAACTATATGACTGGCTTTTAACAGGCCGAAATTAATATAGGGCCGAAATGTTAAACGGGCCCTTAACAGGCCAAAACTAATATCAGGCCGAATTACTAAGTGGGCCTTTAGCAAGTGGGCCCAAAAGCATAGTGTCCAGTTGACAGGCCGAATCTGATATGGGCCATAATTGAGCCCAAAGCTTCTTAAAGGGCCGGACCTGATCTGGGCCATAATTTGGCCCAGAACATGGTACGGGCCGGATCTCATATGGGCCACTATTAGGCCCGGAGCATGGGAGGACATTAATGGACTGGATCAAATATGGGCCGACATTTCGACCAAAACATGGCAGCCAGTTAATGGGCCGGCCTACTAGGGTCCTCAAAATCTTGTGGGCCTACAGTTGGGCTGGCCCATTAATGTCGGCGAAATCTCGTGGGCCTTTAGCTAGGCCGGGCCATTAGGACCCACAAGAATCTTGTGGGCTTTACCTGGGCCGGCCCATTATGGCACACAAAAATCTTGTGGGCCTTTACCTGGGCCGGCCCATTATGGCCCACAAAATCTTGCGGGCCTTTAGCTGGGCCAGCCCATTACGGTCCGCAAAATCTCGTGGGCCTTTAGCTTGGCCGACCCATTATGGTCCGCAAAATCTTGTGGGCCTTTAGTTGGGCCGGCCCTTTAAACTTGTTGGGCCGTGCCACATGTTGACATATCATAGGCGCCTATCTGACCCACTGACGAGGTGACACATGTTTCGTCCGGCCAATAAGAATTTTACACGTGGAAATTTCGCATTGGTTGGGGCTGTTAACGGGTTATCGGATCCAAAACCCGACCCGATAGCTTAACGGTGTTCCGCTACGGTGGATACCACGTGTCGGTCACCCTTGACGAAAGCACTTCTGTGATGCACGATTTATCGTCATGGAAGTGGACACTTCCGTGATGATAATTTTGGTAATGTCATGGAACACTTCTACGACAGCACATGTATGACAATCTTGATTCTTGTTGGAAATATGCCCTAGAGGCAATAATAAAATGGTTATTATTATATTTCCTTGTTCATGATAATTGTCTATTATTCATGCTATAATTGTGTTATCCGGAAATCATAATACATGTGTGGATACATAGACCACAACACGTCCCTAGTGAGCCTCTAGTTGACTAGCTCATTGATCAAAATATAGTCATGGTTTCCTGACTATGGACATTAGATGTCATTGATAACGGGATCACATCACTAGGAGAATGATGTGATGGACAAGACCCAATCCTAAGCATAGCTCAAAGATCGTGTAGTTCGTTTGCTAGAGCTTTTCCGAATGTCAAGTATCATTTCCTTAGACCATGAGATTGTGCAACTCCCAGATACCGTAGGAGTGCTTTGGGTGTGCCAAACGTCACAACGTAACTGGGTGACTATAAAGGTGCACTACGGGTATCTCCGAAAGTGTCTGTTGGGTTGGCACGAATCGAGACTGGGATTTGTCACTCCGTATGACGGAGAGGTATCTCTGGGCCCACTCGATAATGCATCATCATAATGAGCTCAATGTGACCAAGTGGTTGATCAAGGGATCATGCATTACGATATGAGTAAAGTGACTTGTCGGTAACGAGATTGAACGAGGTATTGGGATACCGACGATCGAGTCTCGGGCAAGTAACGTACCGATTGACAAAGGGAATTTTATACAGGATTGATTGAATCCTCGACATCGTGGTTCATCCGATGAGATCATCGAGGAGCATGTGGGAGCCAACATGGGTATCCAGATCCCGCTATTGGTTATTGACCGGAGAGTCGTCTCGGTCATGTCTGCGTGTCTCCCGAACCCGTAGGGTCTACACACTTAAGGTTCGGTGATGCTAGGGTTGTTGAGATATTAGTATATGGTAACCCGAAAGTTGTTCGGGGTCCCGGAGGAGATCCCGGACATCACGAGGAGTTCCGGAATGGTTCGGAGGTGAAGATTTATATATAGGAAGTCAAGTTTCGCCACCGGGAAAGTTTCGGGGGTAATCGGTATTGTACCGGGACCACCGGAAGGTTCCCGGGGGTCCACCGGGTGGGGCCACCTACCCGGGAGGGCCCCATGGGCTGAAGTGGGAGGGGAACCAGCCCCTGGTGGGCTGGTGCGCCCCCCATGGGCCGCCCCCCTGCGCCTAGGGTTGGAAACCCTAGGATGGGGGCGCCCCACTTGGCTTGGGGGGCAAGCCACCCCCCTTGGCCGCCGCCCCCTTGGAGATCCCATCTCCTAGGGCCGGCGCCCCCTAGGGGTCCAATATATAGTGGGGGGAGGGAGGGCAGCCGCACCCTAGCCCCTGGGCCTCCCTCTCCCTCCCGTGACACCTCTCCCTCTCGCTGAGCTTGGTGAAGCCCTGCCGAGCTCACCGTTGCTTCTACCACCACGCCATCGTGCTGCTGGATCTCCATCAACCTCTCCTTTCCCCTTGCTGGATCAAGAAGGAGGAGACGTCTTCCCAACCGTACGTGTGTTGAACGCGGAGGTGCCGTCCGTTCGGCGCTAGGTCATCGGTGATTTGGATCACGACGAGTACGACTCCATCAACCCCGTTCTCTTGAACGCTTCCGCTTGCGATCTACAAGGGTATGTAGATGCAACATGACTCCATAGATTGATCTTGGTTATGCGTAGAAAATTTTAAATTCTGGTACGTTCCCCAACAGTGGCATCATGAGCTAGGTCTATGCGTAGTTTCTATGCACGAGTAGAACACAAAGCAGTTGTGGGCGTCGATATTGTCAATTTACTTGCCGTTACTAGTCTTATCTTGATTCGGCGGTATCGTGGGACGAAGCGGCCCGGACCGACCTTACACGTACGCTTACGTGAGACTGGTTCCACCGACTGACATGCACTAGTTGCATAAGGTGGCTAGCGGGTGTCTGTCTCTCCCACTTTAGTCGGATCGGATTCGATGAAAAGGGTCCTTATGAAGGGTAAATAGAAATTGGCATATCACGTTGTGGTTTTGGCGTAGGTAAGAAACGTTCTTGCTAGAAACCTATAGCAGCCACGTAAAAACTTGCAACAACAATTAGAGGACGTCTAACTTGTTTTTGCAGCATGTGCCGTGTGATGTGATATGGCAAAAAGGATGTGATGAATGATATATGTGATGTATGAGATTGATCATGTTCTTGTAATAGGAATCACGACTTGCATGTCGATGAGTATGACAACCGGCAGGAGCCATAGGAGTTGTCTTAATTTATTTATAACCTGCGTGTCAACATAAACGTCATGTAATTACTTTACTTTATTGCTAAAGCGTTGGCCATAGTAGTAGAAGTAATAGATGACAAGACAACTTTAAGAAGACACGATGATGGAGATCATGATGATGGAGATCATGGTGTCATGCCGGTGACAACGATGATCATGGAGCCCCGAAGATGGAGATCAAAAGGAGCAAATGATATTGGCCATATCATGTCACTATTTGATTGCATGTGATGTTTATCATGTTTTACATCTTATTTGCTTAGAACGACGGTAGCTTAAATAAGATGATCCCTCGCAAAATTTCAAGAAAGTGTTCCCCCTAACTATGCACCGTTGCGAAGGTTCATTGTTTCGAAGCACCACGTGATGATCGGGCGTGATAGATTCTAACGTTCGAATACAACGGGTGTAAGCCAGATTTACACATGCAATACACTTAGGTTGACTTTACGAACCTAGCATGTACAAACATGGCCTCGGAACACGGAAGACCAAAAGGTCGAGCATGAGTCGTATAGAAGATACGATCAACATGAAGATGTTCACCGATGTTGACTAGTCCGTCTCACGTGATGATCGGACACGGCCTAGTTGACTCGGATCATATTTCACTTAGATGACTAGAGGGATGTCTATCTGAGTGGGAGTTCATTGAATAATTTGGTTAGATGAACTTAATTATCATGAACTTAGTCTAAAATCTTTACATTATGTCTTGTAGATCAAATGGACCACGCTAATGTTGCCCTCAACTTCAACGCATTCCTAGAGAAAACCAAGCTGAAAGATGATGGCAGCAACTATACGGACTGGGTCCGGAACCTGAGGATCATCCTCATAGCTGCCAAGAAAGATTATGTCCTAGAAGCACTGTAGGTGACGCACCCATCCCAGAAAACCAAGACGTTATGAACGCTTGGCAGTCATGTGCTGATGATTACTCCCTCGTTCAGTGTGGCATGCTTTATAGCTTAGAACTGGGGCTCCAAAAGCGTTTTGAGCAACACAGAGCATATAAGATGTTCGAAGAGCTGAAAATGGTTTTCCAAGCTCATGCCCGGGTCGAGAGATATGAAGTCCCCGACAAGTTCTTCAGTTGTAAGATGGAGGAAAATAGTTCTGTCAGTGAGCACATACTCAAAATGTCTGGGTTGCATAACCACTTGACTCAGCTAGGAGTTAATCTCCCGGATGACGCGGTCATTGACAGAATCCTTCAGTCGCTTCCATCGAGCTACAAGAGCTTTGTGATGAACTTCAATATGCAAGGGATGGAAAAGACCATTCCTGAGGTATATTCAATGCTGAAATCAGTGATGGTGAATAAAACCACTAAGTTTAAGAAAGGAAAGGGTAAGAAGAACTTCAAGAAGGACGACAAGGGGGTTGCCGTGCCCGGTAAGCAAGCTACCGGGAAGAAGCCGAAGAATGGACCCAAGCCCGAGACTGGGTGTTTTTATTGCAAGGGAAGTGGTCACTGGAAGCAGAACTGCCCCAAATACTTAGCGGACAAGAAGGCCGGCAACACTAAAGGTATATGTCATATACATGTAATTGATGTGTACCTTACCAGTACTCGTAGTAGCTCCTAGGTATTTGATACCGGTGCGGTTTCTCACATTTGTAACTCAAAGCAGGAGCCGCGGAATAAGCGGAGACTGGTGAAGGACGAGGTGACGATGCGCGTCGGGAATGGTTCCAAGGTCGATGTGATAGCCGTCGGCACGCTACCTCTACATTTACCTACGGGATTAGTTTTAAACCTCAATAATTGTTATTTAGTGCCAGGAGCATGAACATTGTATCAGGATCTCGTTTAATTCGAGATGGCTACTCATTTAAATCCGAGAATAATGGTTGTTCTATTTATATGAGAGATATGTTTTATGGTCGTGCTCCGCTGGTGAATGGTTTATTCTTAATGAATCTCGAGCGTAATGTTACACATATTCATAGTGTTAATACCAAAAGATGTAAGGTTGATAATGATAGTCCCACATACTTGTGGCACTGCCGCCTTGGTCACATAGGTGTCAAACGCATGAAGAAGCTCCATGCAGATGGACTTTTGGAGTCTCTTGATTACGAATCATTTGACACGTGCGAACCATGCCTCATGGGTAAAATGACCAAGACTCCGTTCTCGGGAACAATGGAGCGAGCAACCAACTTATTGGAAATCATACATACTGATGTGCGCGGTCCAATGAGTGTTGAGGCTCGCGATGGCTATCGTTATGTTCTCACCCTCACTGATGACTTGAGTAGATATGGGTATGTGTACTTAATGAAACACAAGTCTGAGACCTTTGAAAAATTCAAGGAATTTCATAGTGAGGTTGAGAATCAACGTTACAGAAAAATCAAGTGCTTGTGATCAGATCGTGGGGGAGAATACTTGAGTCACGAATTTGGCACGCACTTAAGGAAATGTGGAATAGTTTCACAACTCACGCCGCCTGGAACACCTCAGCGTAATGGTGTGTCCGAACGTCATAATCACACTATATTGGATATGGTGCGATCTATGATGTCTCTTACCGATCTACCGATGTCATTTTGGGGCTATGCTTTAGAGACTACCGCATTCACTTTAAATAGGGCTCCGTCGAAATCCGTTGAGACGACACCGTATGAATTATGGTTTGGGAAGAAACCTAAGCTGTCGTTTCTAAAAGTTTGGGGATGCGATGCTTATGTCAAGAAACTTCTACCTGAAAAGCTCGAACCCAAATCGGAAAAATGTGTCTTCATAGGATACCCTAAAGAAACTATTGGGTATACCTTCTACCTCAGATCCGAAGGCAAGATCTTTGTTGCCAAGAATGGATCCTTTCTAGAGAAAGAGTTTCTCTCGAAAGAAGTAAGTGGGAGGAAAGTAGAACTTGATGAAGTATTGCCTCTTGAACCGGAGAGTGGCGCAGCTCAAGAAAATGTTCCTGAGGTGCCTGCACCGACTAGAGAGGAGTTAATGATGATGATCATGAAACTTCAGATCAAGTTGCTACTGAACTTCGTAGGTCCACAAGGACACGTTCCGCACCAGAGTGGTACAGCAACCCTGTCCTGGAAATCATGTTTTAGACAATGGTGAACCTTCGAACTATGAAGAAGCGATGGCGGGCCCAGATTCCGACAAATGGCTGGAAGCCATGAAATCCGAGATAGGATCCATGTATGAAAACGAAGTATGGAGTTTGACTGACTTGCCGATGATCGGTGAGCCATAGAAAATAAATGGATCTTTAATAAGAAGACAGATGCGGATGGTAGTGTAACCATCTATAAAGCTCGACTTGTCGCTAAGGGTTATCGACAAGTTCAAGGGGTTGACTACGATGAGACTTTCTCACCCGTAGCGAAGCTGAAGTCCGTCCGAATCATGTTAGCAATTGCCGCATTCTATGATTATGAGATATGGCAAATGGATGTCAAAACGGCATTCCTTAATGGTTTCCTTAAGGAAGAATTGTATATGATGCAGCCGGAAGGTTTTGTCGATCCTAAGAATGCTGACAAAGTGTGCAAGCTCCAATGCTCGATCTATGGGCTGGTGCAAGCATCTCGAAGTTGGAACATTCGTTTTGATGAGATGATCAAAGCGTTTGGGTTTATGCAGACTTATGGAGAAGCCTGCATTTACAAGAAAGTGAGTGGGAGCTCTGTAGCATTTCTCATATTGTATGTGGATGACATACTGTTGATGGGAAATGATATAGAATTCTTGGAAAGCATAAAGGCCTACTTGAACAAGTGTTTTTTAATGAAGGATCTTGGAGAAGCTGCTTACATATTAGACATCAAGATCTATAGAGATAGATCGAGACGCCTCATTGGTCTTTCACAGAGTACGTACCTTGACAAGATATTGAAGAAGTTCAATATGGATCAGTCAAAGAAGGGGTTCTTGCTTGTGTTGCAAGGTACGAGATTGAGCATGGCTCAATGCCCGACCACGGCAGACGATAGAGAAAAGATGAGTGTCGTCCCCTATGCATCGGCCATAGGGTCTATCATGTATGCTATGCTGTGTACCAGACCTAATGTAAACCTTGCCGTAAGTTTGGTTGGAAGGTACCAAAGTAATCCCGGCATGGAACACTGGACAACGGTCAAGAATATCCTGAAGTACCTGAAGAGGACTAAGGATATGTTTCTCATTTATGGAGGTGACGAAGAGCTCGTCGTAAAGGGTTACATCGATGCTAGCTTCGACACAGATCTGGATGACTCTAAGTCACAAAACGGATACGTGTATATTTTGAATGGTGGGGCAGTAAGCTGGTGCAGTTGCAAGCAAAGCGTTGTGGCGGGATCTACATGTGAAGCGGATTACATGGCAGCCTCGGAGGCAGCACAATAAGCAATCTGGGTGAAGGAGTTCATTACCGACCTAGGAGTCATTCCCAATGCGTCGGGCCCGATGATTCTATTCTATGACAAATACTGGAGCTATTGCCCTTGCCAAGGAGCCCAGATTTCACAGGAAGACCAGGCATATCAAGCGTCGCTTCAACTCCATTCGTGAAAGTGTTCAAAATGGAGACATAGATATTTGTAAAGTACATACGGACCTGAATGTGGCAGATCCGTTGACTAAACCTCTCCCAAGAGCAAAACATGATCAACACCAGAACTCTATGGGTGTTTGATTCATCACAATGTAACTAGATTATTGACTCTAGTGCAAGTGGGAGACTATTGGAAATATGCCCTAGAGGTAATAATAAAATGGTTATTATTATATTTCCTTGTTCATGATAATTGTCTATTATTCATGCTATAATTGTGTTATCCGGAAATCGTAATACATGTGTGAATACATAGACCACAACACGTCCCTAGTGAGCCTCTAGTTGACTAGCTCGTTGATCAAAAGATAGTCATGGTTTCCTGACTATGGACATTAGATGTCATTGATAACGGGATCACATCATTAGGAGAATGATGTGATGGACAAGACCCAATCCTAAGCATAGCTCAAAGATCGTGTAGTTCGTTTGCTAGAGCTTTTTCGAATGTCAAGTATCATTTCTTTAGACCATGAGATTGTGCAACTCCCGGATACGGTAGGAGTGCTTTGGGTGTGCCAAACGTCACAACGTAACTGGGTGACTATAAAGGTACACTACGGGTATCTCCGAAATTGTCTGTTGGGTTGGCATGAATCGAGACTGGGATTTGTCACTCCGTATGACTGAGAGGTATCTCTGGGCCCACTCGGTAATGCATCATCATAATGAGCTCAATGTGACCAAGTGGTTGATCACGGGATCATGCATTACGGTACGAGTAAAGTGACTTACCGGTAACGAGATTGAACAAGGTATTGGGATACCGATGATCGACTCTCGGGCAAGTAACATACCGATTGACAAAGGGAATTGTATACGGGATTGATTGAATCCTCGACATCATGGTTAATCCGATGAGATCATCAAGGAGCATGTGGGAGCCAACATGGGTATCCAGATACCGCTATTGGTTATTGACCGGAGAGTCGTCTTGGTCATGTCTGCGTGTCTTCCGAACCCGTAGGGTCTACACACTTAAGTTCGGTGACGCTAGGGTTGTTGAGATATTAGTATACGGTAACCCGAAAGTTGTTCAGAGTCCCGGATGAGATCCTGGACATCAAGAGGAGTTCCGGAATGGTCCGGAGGTGAAGATTTATATATAGGAAGTCAAGTTTCGGCCATCGGGAAAGTTTCGGGGGTAATCGGTATTGTATCGGGACCACCGGAAGGGTCCCGGGGGTCCACCAGGTGGGGCCACCTATCCCGGAGGGCCCCATGGGCTGAAGTGTGAGGGGAACCAGCCCCTGGTGGGCTGGTGCACCCCCCATGGGCCTCCCCCAGCGCCTAGGGTTGGAAACCCTAGGGTGGGGGGCGCCCCACTTGGCTTGGGGGGCAAGCCACCCCCCTTGGCCGCCGCCCCCCTTGGAGATCCCATATCCTAGGGCCGGCGCCCCCCTAGGGGTCCTATATATAGTGGGGGGGGAGGGAGGGCAGCCGCACCCTAGCCCCTGGCGCCTCCCTCTCCCTCCCGTGACACCTCTCCCTCTCGCTAAGCTTGGCGAAGCCCTGCCGAGATCACCGTTGCTTCCACCACCACGCCATCGTGCTGCTGGATCTCCATCAACCTCTCCTTTCCCCTTGCTGGATCAAGAAGGAGGAGACGTCTTCCCAACCATATGTGTGTTGAACGCGGAGGTGCCGTCCGTTCGGCGCTAGGTCATCGGTGATTTGGATCACGACGAGTACGACTCCATCAACCCCGTTCTCTTGAACGCTTCCGCTTGCGATCTACAAGGGTATGTAGATGCACTCCCCTCTCCATCGTCATAAATTTGTCATGGATGTACATGCATGACAAAAAAGCGACCTACTATGGCAAACATGTATCATCACGGAAGTGTATTTTTTGTAGTGTTTAGTAATTTCAAACCTATAAACTTTCACGCAATATATGAGCGCGAGCCATGGACATAGCACTATGGGTGGAATATAATATAATGAGGGGGTTATGTGGAGAAGACAAAAAGAAGAAAGGCTCACATCAACGAGGCTAATCAATGGGCTATGGTGATGCCCACCGATTGATGTTAATGCAAGGAGTAGGGATTGCCATGCAACTGATGCACTAGAGCTATAAATGTATGAAAGCTCAACAAAAGAAACTAAGTGGGTAAGCATCCAACGTGCTTGATCACGAAGACCTAGGGCACTTGAGGAGGCCCATTGTTGGAATATACAAGCCAAGTTCTATAATGAAAATTCCCACTAGTATATGAAAGTGACAAAACAAGAGACTCTCTATCAAGAAGATTACGATGCTACTTTGAAGCACATGTGTGGCAAAGGATAGTAACATTGTCCCTTCTCTCTTTTTCTCTCATTTTTTGGGCCTTCTCTTTTTTATGGCCTTTCTCTTTCTTTCTTTTTTTCTTTTTTTATAATTCCTCACTTGGGACAATGCTCTAGAAAATGATGATCATCACACTTCTATTTATTTACAACTCAATGATTACAACTCGATACTAGAACAAAAGATGACTCTATATGAATGCCTCCGGCGGTGTACCAGGATATGCAATGAACCCAGAGTGACATGTATGAAAGAATTATGAACGGTGGCTTTGCCACAAATACTATGTCATCTACATGATCATGCTAAGCAATATGACAATGATGAATATGTCATGATAAACGGAATGGTGGAAAGTTGCATGGTAATATATCTCGGAATGGCTATGGAAATGCCATAATAGGTAGGTATGGTGGCTTTTTTGAGGAAGATATAAGGAGGTTTATGTGTGAAAGAGCGTATCATATCACGGGGTTTTGGATGCACCAGCGAAGTTTGCGCCAACTCTCAATGTGAGAAAGGGCAATGCACGGTACCGAAGAGGCTAGCAAGGATGGAAGGGTGAGAGTGCGTATAATCCATGGACTCAACATTAGTCATAAAGAACTCACATACTTATCGAAAAAATCTACAAGTCATCAAAATCCTCGGCACTACGTGCATGCTCCTAGGGGGATAGATTGGTAGGAAAAGACCATCGCTCGTCCCCGACCGCCACTCATAAGGAGGACAATCAAATAACACCTCATGTTTCAAATTTGTTACATAACGTTTACCATACGTGCATGCTACGGGACTTGCAAACTTCAACACAAGCATTTCTCAATTTCACAACTACTCAACTAGCATGACTTTGATATTATTACCTCCATATCTCAAAACAATGATCAAGCAGCAAACTTCTCTTAGTATTCAAAACACTCATAAGAAAATTTTACTAATCTTGAATACCTAGCATATTAGGATTTTAAGCAAATTACCATGCTATTTAAGAGTCTCAAAATAATCTAAGTGAAGCATGAGAGATCAATAGTTTCTATAAAACAAATCCACCACTGTGCTCTAAAAGATATAAGTGAAGTACTAGAGCAAAACTATATAACTCAAAAGATATAAGCGAAGCACATAGAATATTCTAACAAATTCCAAATCATGTATGGCTCTCTCAAAAGGTGTGTACAGCAAGGATGATTGTGGTAAACTAAAAAGTAAATACTCAAATCATACAAGACGCTCCAAGCAAAACACATATCATGTGGCGAATAAAAATATAGCTCCAAGTAAAGTTACCGATAGAAGTAGACGAAAGAGGGGATGCCTTCCAGGGCATCCCCAAGCTTTGGCTTTTCGGTGTCCTTAGATTATCTTGGGGGTGCCATGGGCATCCCCAAACTTAGGCTCTTGCCACTCCTTGTTCCATAATCCATCAAATCTTTACCCAAAACTTGAAAACTTCACAACACAAAAGTCAAAGTAGAAAATCTCGTGAGCTCCGTTAGCGAAAGAAAACAAAAGACCACTTCAAGGTACTGTAATGAACTCATTATTTATTTATATTGGTGTTAAACCTACTGTATTCCAACTTCTCTATGGTTTATAAACTATTTTACTAGCCATAGATTCATCAAAATAAGCAAACAACTCACGAAAAACAGAATCTGTCAAAAACAGAACAGTCTGTAGTAATCTGTAGTTAGCACAAGATCTGGAACCCCAAAAATTCTAAAATAAATTTCTGGACTTGAGGAATTTATATATTAATCATATGAAAAAATAATTAACTAAATATCACTTTCCAAATAAAAATGGCAGCAGTTCTCGTGAGTGCTAAAGTTTCTGTTTTTATAGCAAGTGTAACAAGACTTTCCCCAAGTCTTCCCAACGGTTCTACTTGGCACAAACACTAATTAAACACAAAAAACACAACCAAAACAGAGGCTAGATAATTTATTTATTACTAAACAGGAGCAAAAATCAAGGAATAAAAATAAAATTGGGTTGCCTCCCAACAAGCGCTATTGTTTAACGCCCCTAGCTAGGCATAAGAAGCAAGGATAGATCTAGGTATTGCCATGTTTGGTAGTCAATCCATAAGTGGCTCTCATAATAGATTCATAAGGTAATTTAATTTTATTTCTAGGAAAGTGTTCCATGCCTTTCCTTAATGTAAATTGGAATATAATATTTCCTTCCTTCATATCAATAATTGCACCAATCGTTCTAAGGAAAGGTCTACCAAGAATAATAGGACATGAAGGATTGCAATATATGTCAAGAACAATAAAATCTACAGGCACATAATAACTATTTGCAACAATAAGAACATCATTAATTCTTCCCATAGGTTTCTTAATAGTGGAATCCGCAAGGTGCAAGTTTAGAGAGCAATCATCAAAATCACGGAAACCTAAGAAATCACACAAAGTCTTTGGAATCGTGGAAACACTAGCACCCAAATCACATAAAGCATAGCATTCATGATCTTTAATTTTAATTTTAATAGTTGGTTCCCACTCATCATAAAGTTTTCTAGGGATAGAAACTTCCAATTCAAGTTTTTCTTCATAAGATTGCATCAAGGCATCAACGGTATGTTTAGTAAACGCTTTATTTTGACTATAAGCGTGGGGAGAATTTAGCATGGATTGCAACAAGGAAATAAAATAAATCAAAGAGCAATATTAATAGTTAAATTCCTTGAAATCCATAATAGTGGGTTTAGCAACATCTAGGGTTTTAATTTCTTCAATACCACTTTTATCAATTTTAGCATCAAGATCAAAAAATTCCAAATTCTTGGAACGTCTTATAGGTAAAGGTGGATCATATTCAGTCCCATCATTATCAAGATTCATATTGCAAAACAAAGATTTAATAGGGGACACATCAATAAATTTTAGATCTTCATCTTTATTTTCATAGGAACTAGAAGAACACGCTCTTATAAAGGCATCTTTCTTAGCATGCATCCTAGCGGTTCTTCTTTGCACTCATCAATGGAAATTCTCATGGCTTTGAGAGACTCATTGATACCATGCTTAGGTGGAATAGATATAAGTTTCAAATAATCAACACCAAGAGAAATTCTATCAACGTTCCTAGCCAACTCATCAATCTTAAGCAATTTTTCTTCTATCAAAGCATTAAAATTCTTTTGTGCAGTAATGAATTCTTTAATATTAGATTCAAAATCAGAGGGCATCTTATTATAATTTCCATAAGAATTGTTGTAGGAATTACCATAATTATTAGAGGGATTATTAGGATAAGGCCTAGGATTGAAATTTCCTATATATGTGTTGTTACCAAAATTGTTCCTACCAACAAAATTCACATCCATAGATTCATTATTATTCTCAATCAAAGTAGACAAGGGCATATAATTAGGATCAGAAGAAACACTCTAACTACCAAATAATTTCATAAGTTCATCCATCTTTCCACTCAAAACATTAATTTCTTCTATCGCATGCACCTTTTTATTAGTAGATCTTTTAGTATGCCATTGAGAATAATTAACCATAATATTATCTAGGAGTTTAGTAGCTTCTCCTAAAGTGATTTCCATAAAAGTGCCTCCCGCTGCCAAATCTAAAAGATTTCTAGAAGCAAAATTCAATCTGGCATAAATTTTTTGTATAATCATCCACAAATTTAAACAATGAGTAGGGCAATTACGTATCATTAGTTTCATTCTCTCCGAAGCTTGTGCAACATGTTCATGATCAAGTTGCTTAAAATTCATAATATCGTTTCTAAGAGAGATGATCTTAGCGAGAGGAAAATACTTAGAGATAAAAGCATCTTTGCACTTGTTCCATGAATCAATACTATTTTTAGGCAAAGACGAAACCAAGCTTTAGCACGATCTCTAAGCGAAAAAGGAAATAGCTTCAATTTAACAATATCATTATCCACATCTTTCTTCTTTTGCATATCATACAAATCAGCGAAGCTATTTAGATGGGTAGCGGCATCTTCACTAGGAAGGCCGGAAAATGGATCTTTCATGACAAGATTTAGCAAAGCAGTATTAATTTCACAAGATTCAGCATCGGTAAGAGGAGCAATCGGAGTGCTAATAAAATCATTGTTGTTGGTATTGGTGAAGTCACACGATTTAGTGTTATCTTGAGCCATCGTGACAAACAAGCAAACTAACACACAAGCAAACAAAAAGCAAGCGGACAAAAAGAGGCAAATAGAAAAAGAGAGGGAGGATAGAGAGAGAGGGCGAATAAAACGGCAAGGGTGAAGTGGGGGAGAGGAAAACGAGAGGCAAATGGCAAATAATGTAATGCGGGAGATAAGGGTATGTGATGGGTACTTGGTATATTGACTTTTTCTTTATAATTCTTCTATGTAATCGAGTCCGTGAGCTACATATATAATAAAGATTAGTGTTGAGTCAAGGGTTTGATTATTTTGCCATGATCCTAAGGGAATAAAAGAAAAGAGAAAGAAATAAAAAGAAAAAAAGAGATCATGTGAGTCTTATGGAGAGTAATGAGCTCACATAGAAAAAGTATGATGAATAGAAGTTGTTGAGGGTTGACAAACATTGTTTTGGTCATCGTTGCAATTAATAGGAAGTAATAAAGAAAGAGAGGTCTTCACATATAAATATACTATCTTGGACATCTTTTATGATTGTGAGCACTCATTAAAATATGACATGCTAAGGAGTTGACGTTGGACAAGGAAGACAACGTAATGGGTTATGTTTTCTTACATCTGAGATAAATTATATTATCATGGATCATCCAACATGGTTGAGCTTGCCTTTCCCCCTCGTGCTAGACAAATTCATCACACCAAGTAGAGATACTACTTGTGCTTCCAAATACCCTTAAACCAGTTTTATCATGAGATTCCACTATACCTACCTATGGATTGAGTAAGATCCTCTACGTAAGTTGTCATCGGTGCAAGAAATAAAAATTGCTCTCTAAATATGTATGACTTATTAGCGTGGGAGAAAATAAGCTTTATATGATCGTGTGATATGGAAGAAATAAAAGCGACAGACTGCATAATAAAGGTCCATATCAAAAGTGGCAATATAAAGTGACGTTCTTTCGCATTAAGATTTTGTGCATCCAACCATTAAAGTGCATGACAACCTCCGCTTCCCTCTGTGAAGGGCATATCTTCTACTTTTATCTCCAACCTTGCATAAGAGTCATGGTGATCTTCACCCTTCCTTTTTACATTTTATCCTTTGGCAAGCACAGTATGTTGGAAAGATCCTGGTATATATGGCTAATTGGATGTGAGTTTTCATGAACTATTATTGTTGACATTACCCCTTAAGGTAAAACGTTGGGAGGCAAAACTATAAGCCCCTATCTTTCTCTGTGTCCGATTAAAACTCCATACCCATAAGTATTGTGTGAGTGTAAGCAATAGTGAAAGCCTATATGATAGTTGAGTATGTGGACTTGCTGAAAAGATTTTATCGACACCTCTATCTCTAAACATGTGGACATATTTTTTTGATTTCGGCTTTTCGGTTGAGGACAAGCGAGGTCTAAGCTTGGGGGAGTTGATACGTCCGATTTGCATCATGCTTTTATATCGATATTTATTGCATTATGGGCTGTTATTTGCTACCTCTTGAGCACTGTGTTGGTTTTCCCCGAAGAGGAAGGGATGATGCAGCAAAGTAGCGTAAGTATTTCCCTCAGTTTTCGAGAACCAAGGTATCAATCCAGTAGGAGGCTACGCGCGAGTCCCTCGCACCTGCACAAAACAAATAAATCCTCGCAACCAATGCGATAAGGGGTTGTCAATCCCTACACGGCCACTTACGAGAGTGAGATCTGATAGATATGATAAGATAATATTTTTGGTATTTTTGTGATAAAGATGCAAAGTAAAATAAAAGCAAAGTAAAAAGCAAAGGAAATAACTAAGTAGTAGGAGATTAATATGATGAAGATAGACCCGGGGGCCATAAGTTTCACTAGTGGCTTCTCCCGAGAGCATAAGTATTCTACGGTGGGTAACAAATTACTGTTGAGCAATTGATAGAATTGAGCATAGTTATGAGAATATCTAGGCATGATCATGTATATAGGCATCACGTCCGAGACAAGTAGACCGACTCCTGCCTGCATCTACTACTATTACTCCACTCATCGACCGCTATCCAGCATGCATCTAGAGTATTAAGTTAATGAAAACAGAGTAACACCTTAAGCAAGATGACATGATGTAGAGGGATAAACTCATGCAATATGATGAAAACCCCATCTTGTTATCCTCGATGGCAACAATACAATACGTGCCTTGCTGCCCCTACTGTCACTGGGAAAGGACACCGCAAGATTGAACCCAAAGCTAAGCACTTCTCCCATTGCAAGAAAGATCAATCTAGTAGACCAAACCAAACTGATAATTCGAAGAGACTTGAAAAGATAACCAATCATACATAAAAGAATTCAGAGAAGATTCAAATATTGTTCATAGATAGACTTGATCATAAACCCACAATTCATCGGTCTCAACAAACACACCGCAAAAAGAAGATTACATCGAATAGTTCTCCACAAGAGAGGGGGAGAACATTGTATTGAGATCCAAAAAGAGAGAAGAAGCCATCTAGCTACTAACTATGGACCCGTAGGTCTGAGGTGAAATACTCACACTTCATCGGAGGGGCTATGGTGTTGATGTAGAAGCCCTCCGTGATCGATGCCCCCTCCAGCGGAGCTCCGGAACAGGCCCCAAGATGGGATCTTGTGGATACAGAAAGTTGCGGTGGTGGAATTAGGGTTTTGGCTCCGTATCTGATCGTTTGGGGGTACGTAGGTATATATAGGAGGAAGGAGTACGTTGGTGGAGCAACAGGGGGCCCACGAGGGTGGAGGGCGCGCCTGGGGGGTAGGCGCGCCCCCTACCTCGTGGCCTCCTCTTTTGTGTCTTGACGTAGGGTTCAAGTCTCCTAGGTCTTGTTCGTTGAGAAAATCACGTTCCCGAAGGTTTCATTCCGTTTGGACTCCGTTTGATATTCCTTTTCTTCGAAACCCTAAAACATGCAAAAAAACAGCAATTCTGGGCTGGGCCTCCGGTTAATAGGTTAGTCCCAAAAATAATATATAAGTGGATAATAAAGCCCAATAATGTCCAAAACAGTAGATAATATAACATGGAGCAATCAAAAATTATAGATACGTTGGAGACGTATCATTATTACACATTACGTCACAATACTTATGCCTATTCTCTCTTATTTTACAAGGTTTACATAAAGAGGGAGAATGCCGACAGCTGGGATTCTGGGCTGGAAAAGGAGCAAATATTAGGGACTTATTCTGCATAGCTCCAAAAGTCCTGAAACTTCACGGAAGACGTTTTCAGAATATATAAAAAATACTCAGCGGAAGAGATTCACCAGGGGGGCCACACCCTTCCCACGAGGGTGGGGGCGCGCCCTACCCCCTGGGCGCGCCCCCTGCCTCGTGGGCCCCCTGGTGGATCTCCGGTGGCCATCTTCTGCTATATGAAGTCTTTCGATGGGAAAAAAATAACAAGCCATCTTCTCGGACGAAACTCCGCCGCCACGAGGCAGAACCTTGGCGGAACCAATCTAGGGCTCTGGCGGAGCTATTCTGCCAGGGAAACTTCCCTCCCGGAGGGGGAAATCATCGCCATCGTCATCACCAACTCTCCTCTCATCGGGAGAGGGCAATCTTCATCAACATGTTCATCGGCACCATCTCCTCTCAAAACCCTAGTTCATCTCTTGTATCCAATTCTTGTCTCCAAGTCCGGGATTGGTACCTGTGGGTTGCTAGTAGTGTTAATTACTCCTTGTAGTTGATGCTAGTTGGTTTATTTGCTGTAAGATCATATGTTCAGATCCTATATGCATATTAATACCAATCTGATTATGAACATGTTTATGCTTTGTGAGTAGTTATGTTTGTTCCTGAGGACATGGGAGAAGTCTTGCTATTAGTAGTCATGTGAATTTGGTATTCGTTCGATATTTTGATGAGATGTATGTTGTCTCTCCTCTATTGGTGTTATGTGAACGTCGACTACATGACACTTCACCATTATTTGGGCCTAGAGGAAGGCATTGGGAAGTAATATGTAGATGATGGGTTGCTAGAGTGACAGAAGCTTAAACCCTAGTTTATGCGTTGCTTCGTAAGGGGGTGATTTGGATCCATATGTTTCATGCTATGGTTAGGTTTACCTTAATACTTTTGTTGTAGTTGCGGATGCTTGCAATAGAGGTTAATCATAAGTGGGATGCTTGTCCAAGTAAGGACAGTACCCAAGCACCGGTCCACCCACATACCAAATTATCAAAGCACCGAACGCGAATCATATGAGCGTGATGAAAACTAGCTTGATGATATTCCCATGTGTCCTCGGGAGTGCTTTTCTCTATATAAGAATTTGTCCAGGCTTGTCCTTTGCTACAAAAAGGATTGGGCCACCTTGCTGCACTTTATTTACTTTTGTTACTTGTTGCTCGTTACAAATCATCCTATCACAAAACTATCCGTTACCACTTGTTTCAGTACTTGCAGAGAATACCTTGCTAGAAACTGCTTATCATTCTTCTGCTCCTCGTTGAGTTCGACACTCTTACTTATCTAAAGGACTACGATAGACCCCCTATACTTGTGGGTCATCAGTGTGGTGGTAGAGAAGGTTCAGTCTGCCAAGAGTGGACTGAACAAAGCTTTTACCAGCCTACTGACAGGCTTCGAGGGATGCGATGTAATGATCTCAATGCTTTTCGATATATAGAGGAATATACCTGTACATAAATAGTAGCCCCTAAGGCTCTGTCCGGTGTAAGAGAAACCGGACAGAGGATCCACATAAAAGTTGGGAAAGCTAATATACTTCTTTGTTATTGGAACACGCTTCCCTATTGGCGGCAACCGCCCAGGCCACAGAAGTCCCCGAACTCAATCGGAAGCTTAAGCTGCCCGATGGAGAAATCGACCGCGTTAACAAGCGGTTCGATGAGATGCAAGGTATGCGTATAGTGTTAAAAGTTTAGTTGTATGTCATAAGTGATAGTTATATTCAGAGATTTAACTCATGTAATGCTTTGATTATGAGCATAGTTGGTGCGGCAGAGGTCGAAAGCCTCAACGGCGCCCTTGCCCAAGCCTAGAAAGACGTGAAGGCGATCAAGGCGGCCGCTGACAAAGTGGCTGCAGAACTGAAAACCGAGCAGGCCGCCCGCCACCAACACGAAGCTCAGGTGGCCGAAGTCGAGCAGGAGCTTAAGTATGCCATCCTCAAATGTAAGGATTTGGAGGATAAGCCTTTGGCCCAATCGTCCAAACTCACCAAAGCCCTCCAAGAAGCTAAAGAGGCACGGGTCGAGTCCCGGAGTGCTCGCGGAGAGATTTGTCAGGCGAAGGAGATAGCGGCTGGTAAGGCCTTTCTTTTGCAGAGTATATTTGGAGGTCAAAGATATGTGATACGTCTCCAACGTATCTATAATTTTTGATTGTTCCATGCTATTATATTATCAACCTTGGATGTTTTATATGCATTTATATGCTATTTTATATGATTTTTGGGACTAACCTATTAACATAGAGCCTAGTGCCAGTTTTTGTTTTTTCCTTGTTATAGAGTATCGCAGAAAAGGAAAATCAAACGGAGTCCAATTGACCTGAAACTTCACGGAACTTATTTTTGGACCAGAAGAAGCCCACGGAGTATCGAAGTTGGACCAGGAGAGTCCCGGGCTTCCCATGGGGGTGGGTGCGCACCCACCCCCCCCTGGGCGCGCCCCCTGCCTCGTGGACAGCCCAGAGGTCCACCGACGTACTTCTTCCTCCTATATATACCAATATACCCTAAAACCATCGGAGAGCACAATAGATCGGGAGTTCCGCCGCCAGAAGCTTCCGTAGCCACCGAAAACCAATCTAGACCCATTTCGGGACCCTGTCGGAGGGGGAAATCCCTCTCCGGTGGCCATCTTCATCATCCCGGTGCTCTCCATGACGAGAAGGGAGTAGTTCTCCATCGGGGCTGAGGGTATGTACCAGTAGCTATGTGTTTGATCTCTCTCTCTCTCTCGTGTTCTTGAGGTGGTACGATCTTGATGTATCGCGAGCTTTGCTATTATAGTTGGATCTTATGACGTTTTTCCCTCTCTACTCTCTTGTAATGGATTGAGTTTTCCCTTTGAAGTTATCTTATCGGATTGAGTCTTTAAGGATTTGAGAACACTTGATGTATGTCTTGCGTGGGATACCCGTGGTGACAATGGGGTATTCTATTGATCCACTTGATGTATGTTTTGGTCATCAACTTGCGGGTTCCGCCCATGAACCTATGCATAGGGGTTGGCACACATTTTCGTCTTGACTCTTCGGTAGAAACTTTGGGCACTCTTTGAAGTACCTTGTGTTGGTTTGAATAGATGAATCTGAGATGGTGTGATGCATATCGTATAATCATACCCACGGATACTTGAGGTGACATTGGAGTATCTAGGTGACATTAGGGTTTTGGTTGATTTGTGTCTTAAGGTGTCATTCTAGTACGAACTCTATGATAGATTGAACGGAAAGAATAGCTTTGTGTTATTTTACTACGGACTCTTGAACAGATAGATCAGAAAGGATAACTTTGAGGTGGTTTCGTACCTTACCATAATCTCTTCGTTTGCTCTTCGCTATTAGTGACTTTGGAGTGACTCCTTGTTGCATGTTGAGGGATAGTTATATGATCCAATTATGTTATTATTGTTGAGAGAACTTGCACTTGTGAAAGTATGAACCCTAGGCCTTGTTTCTTCGCATTGCAATACCGTTTGTGCTCACTTTTATCATTAGTTACCTTGCTGTTTTTATATTTTCAGATTACAAAAACCATTATCTACTATCCATATACCACTTGTATCACCATCTCTTAGCCTAACTAGTGCACCTATACAATTTACCATTGTATTGTGTGTGTTGGGGACACAAGAGACTCCTTGTTATTTGGTTGCAGGGTTGCTTGAGAGAGACCATCTTTATCCTACGCCTCCCACGGATTGATAAACCTTAGGTCATCCACTTGAGGGAAATGTGCTACTGTCCTACAAATCTCTGCACTTGGAGGCCCAACAACGTCTACAAGAAGAAGGTTGTGTAGTAGACATCAACAACGTATACAAGAAGAAGGTCGTGCTCACTCAAGTGTGGAGTTCTCCAGACGCGTTTGCGGATCTTCCGAGTAGTGTCGCCAATGCAGCACAGTTCTTCCAAGCCCAGGAGGGGAACTCGACTCCAGTCGCAGTTTCTAGTACCGGAGCACCTGACGCCTCTAAACGACCAGATGAAGCAGCTAATGGAGCTGCATAGGATGGCAGGCTTGGCCATGAAGGACTGAATAGTCCAGCTTTGGCCGGCCGAACCTATTCCCGACAGCTACTTCGGTTTGGTGAAACGGCTTGTCGATGCGCGACCCCGGATTGATGCTATAAAGTGTTCGGCCTATATAGAGGGTGCTCGGATGGCCTTTGCTCGCGTCACGATGCACTGGGCAAAGATGAAGGCTACCGACATGGCAACCGCCGGCCCACCCGAAGGCAAGGACAACCGCAAGCCAGAGAGATACTTTGAAGACGTCCTAGCAGAAGCCCGAATAGTAGAGGGTCAGTGCTCAAAGGACGTGATATTTGAGTAGATATGTGTGTATTGTAAAAACTATGTTATGATCCCTTGCTTGTAATATATTCATGCCTTTTATCTTTAAGCAATTTTCCTCCTGTGCAGCCGTTTAATTCTGAAAGTTGCCAGTCGCCGGCTTCAGCCCCCACATAGATGCTACGGGGGTGTTCGGCGTAGCATGTGACCACACTTTATCCAATGTGTTGGCTTGTAAAGGGGGTGTCCGCTTGGTGAACCAGGCAATCAGACTATGCGGCTTTATTACTTTCACTTAGCCATAGGAGTTTGACGGTGGGGCTAAGTACTAGCCCCTTGTGCGTGTGCAGCAATCCGAACTAAGGTGCCTTTTCCGCGCGGCTAGACAAAGACCATCCCCTCATATAACACTAAGTAAATCACTAACGATTTGTAGTAAATCACTGAATCGCCGACCAACTCTCGCTTTATCATGACAATCCGTTTTTGGCTTTCTGTACCGAGGTATTTGACCGGACGAACCAGAAATACAATCACAATAGTTCTCCCTTTACTACCTTAGCTGACCGAGTGGAGCATAAGGTGGTAAGCATAGGAGCCGGGCAACCCAACTATGGACCAAAGACATGATTCAGAGCTGATGCATATAGTGCAATATTCGGGACGCTGAAGAGTACCGTAGAGATGTTCGGACTTGAAAACGTGCGGAGCCGAATACCGACACCGGTATTAAGGCCGAACTAAAGCATGCACAACATTCTGACGTAAGGAGGGAATAGAGATGGCAATGTGAAATTCAAACATCTGGGCGTCGTGGCTCGGCCGAGAAGATTGAGAAACTTGGTTTTTTTAATTCCTGTAATTCCAAAACACGCCTGAAAATCATGAAACTTGGCATGGTCTCATGACATGGCACCAACATGTTGTGGTAATTTTTCTGTCTGATTTGCGAAGGCGCACACATTAACAATCAAGAAAGTCATTTTGGAACAAGTGTTGTCACATTACAAATCGGAAACGCAAGTATTATTGAAACTGTGGGCGTTCGACCTACCAATTACGTGTGTCCATGCGTCGCCATTTTTATTGGCTAGGAGTAGCTATTTGAGTATGGAAGGCGTGCGATCAGACCCCTACGCGTGCTCATTGGGAGGAGAGCCCTTTTGACCGCTACCCGCCGCGCACCTCCCTTCCAACATCTTCATTAATGGTGCCCGAGCACCTGTTCTACAGTGTGGCTATATGTCTCACTGGACTGAGATTTAAGAGAGAAAAATGAAAATCTGAAAAGAAAGTTTTGCACGGATCTTGATGTAAGATCCGACGGACCTATGTAGCATCGACTGCGACTTATAGCAAGCATGATAAATATAAGGATGATGACATTGGATAATAATTGTCTTACATATTTATAAACATAATTAAAAAAGCGACATGCGATAACGCCCGATATACACAAGGGCAAAAGAAGAAGGAAGCCACATCAGGAACTAATCTCCGCGGCGGGCGGCGACGAGCTCTTTCTTGTCCTCAAGATGCTGGTGGAGAGCATCCACGGATTCCTCCACCAGCCTTCTGTTCTCAATGCGTAGCATGGCATTCTCGTCCATAAGTTTCTCGACGATGACGCTGGTCCTCTTAAACAAGGCAGTGGTCTGCTCTTCCTGCTCCGCACTTCCAACGATCTTCACCCTCAGCAGGTCGCGCTCGGCCCGGAGCTTCGCGTTGCTTTTATTTAGTTGCCGGATGACGTCAGAAGACTTTTCAAACGAGGCTTGCAGGTCATACTGCAACCTGGCCCACCTAGAGATCTGATCCATCTGCCTGAGGACGAGGGCACGCATGCTCCTGTAAGAGTCCTTGCCTGCCCGCGAGGCAATTTCCCGGGCCGCCGCGGCGTGAGAGGACATCTCTGCTGCATTTGCGGAGCGGCGGGACATCTCTTCTGCTTCCACGGCGCGGACGGACCAGTCTACTGCATCGATGGTGCGGCGGGTCCTCTGTGCTGCTTCGGCGGCGTGGTGGGACCTCTCTGCTGCTACGGCTGTGCGGCGGGACATGTTGGCTACTTTCGCGGCGAGGCGGGACATCTCTCGTGCTCCCGCTTCCAGGCTCGCCTCTCCCTGGTGGCAATCTCTCGACCCAGAACTCACGCTGGCCATGGAGGACGCAAGGGAACGATGATGAATGACTTGTTTGTTTTTGACTTTTTGTGGATGAGGAGTTGAGGAGGAATTTGCAGTCATCTTGGAGTAGTAGTATTTATAACCGCGTAGTAATACGCTCCTAAGTGGGAAACCGTTTAGGTTTTGATCGGTGTGAACAGGTTTGCAATTTGGAATGTGACGGGACGCATGCTCAAAATTTACTGACGGTTATAAGTGTGGCACTATTCCCGGAAGGCGTAATATGGGCACGTACGCCTTCTCGGCCGCGTACGTGGTGTTTGCACCATAGGGTGCACCGCAATAGGCAATGTCAGCACACATCTTTTAATTAGAATGGGCGTGCCCGTCTAGCGCACACACGTTGATCTATCTAACTGTTTCAGTTTGTTGTGGGTAATCGCAAACAGTTCATCCATGTGAAGTGTATGCCATCAATCGCAGACACTTTGATCTGGCTTACCCGTTTCTATTCCGTTGCCTAATCGCAAACAGTTATCCTTCTGAAGCGTATGCCCTCAATCACACACACCTTGATCTGGCTCACCGTTTCTTTTGTGTTGCATGATCACAAACAGTTCATCCGAGTGAACCGTATGTTTTATATCGCACACACCTTCATCTGGCTGCATGTTTCTTTTGTGTCGCCTAATCACAAACAGTTCATCCTAGTGAACCATATGCTCTATATCACACACGCTTTCATCAGGCTGCCTGATTCTTTTGTTTCGCCTCATCGCAAACAGTTCTTTGGACTGGACCGTATGCCCTGGATCGCACACGCAACTAAAATCTGAACCGTGTTTGACGCATCCTCCATTGCAAACGTTTTCACCTTTTTTGATGGTTTTCATATAGCACTGTTTGCGATTATGGCATCACACACAGTTTCTCGAAGGGTCTCTAATCGTAGTGTCGCGTTAGCAGCATCCTGCAGTAGTGCATTGTGAATAATTTGCCATAATATTATCAAGCAAATCCGCGGCTTCACCCAAACTAATTTCCATAAAAGTACTACCCACGACGGAATCTAAAAGATTACGAGAAACAAAATTCAACCTCGCATAAAAAAATTGTATGATCATCCAAAGATTTAACTCATGAGTTGGCCAATTCCTTAGCATCATTTTCATCCTTTCCCAAGATTGTGCAACATGCTGATGTTCGAGTTGCTTGAAATTCATTATTTGGGTTCTAAGGGAAATAATTTTTGCGGGAGGAAAATACTTAGTGATAAAAGCATCTTTGCACTTATTCCAAGAATCAATACTATTGTGAGGCAAAGAAGAGGACCAAATTTTTGCAGAATCACGCAAGGAAAACGGAAATAATTTCATCTTCACCACATCATTGTCCACATATTTTTTCTTTTGAATATCGCATAATTCCACGAAGGTATTAAGATGGGATGCGACATCCTCATTAGGAGTACCGCAAAATTGATCTTTCATAACAAGATTCAACAAAGCAGTATTAATATCACAAGACTCAGCACTAGCGACGGGAGGAGCAATCAGAGTGCCAATAAAATCATTGTTGTTGGTACTTGAGAAATCACATAACTTGGTGTTCTCTTGAGTCATGATGACTGCACAACAAGATTGCACTCAAAAATAGATCCGACAAGAAAACAGCGAACGAATAAGAGAGGCGAATAAAACAGCAATTTTTTTGTGAAGTGGGGAAGAGGAAAACAAGAGGCAAATGGCAAATAATGTAAATTACGAGAGATGATATTTGTGATTGGGAACCCGGTATATGTTGAAGATCCTCCCCGACAACGGCGCCGGAAATTCCTTTTGATGTCGCTTGAAGCTAGGTCGGTATTTCCCCAAAGAGGAAGGGATGATGCAGCACAACGGCGGTAGGTATTTCCCTTAGATACGAAACCAAGGTTATCGAACCAGTAGGAGAACCAAGCAACACAACATAAACAGCACATGCACACAGATAACAACTTCTCGCAACTCGACGTGTTAAAGGGGTTGCCAATCCCTTCTGGGGTACGGCACCTCAAGATGGGCAAACAGACATGAGATAAATTTGTAGTAAATTGATAGATCGAACGCTAAATAAAAAAATAAGAAAAATTGCAGCAAGGAATTCTTGGGTTTTTGGTTTAGTTGATCTGAAAATAAATGCAAGAGACAAGTAGATTGCAAAGGCAAATATATGAGAAAGAAGACTCGCCGGCTGTAGGTTTCGCTAGTGGCTTCTGTCGAGAAAAATAGCAAACGGTGGGTAAACAAATTATTGTTGGGCAATTGATAGAACTTCAAATAATCATGACGATATCCAGGCAATGATCATTACATAGGCATCATGTCCAAGATTAGTAGACCGACTCCTGCCTACATCTACTATTGTTACTCGACACATCGACCGCTATCCAGCATGCATCAAGTTCATGGAGAAATGGAGTAATGCAATAAGAACTATGACACGATGTAGTCAAGATCTATCTATGTAGAGATAGACACCATCGTTTTATCCTTAGTAGCAATGATACATACGTGTCGTTTCCCTTTCTGTCACTAGGATCAAGCACCATAAGATTGAACCCACTACAAAGCACCTCTTCCCACTGCAAGATAAATAGATCAAGTTGGCCAAACAAAACCCAAATATCAGAGAAGAAATACGAGGCTATAAGCAATCATGCATACAAGAGATCAAAGAAACTCGAATAACTTTCATGGATATAAAAAGATATAACTGATCATAAACTCAAAGTTCATAAGATCCCAACAAACACACTGCAAAAAAATTTCCATGAGACCATTGTGTTGAGAATCAAGAGAGAAAGATGAAGCCATCTAGCTACTAACTACGGGCTCGAATGTCTACAAAGAACTACTCACGCATCATCAAAGAGGGACCAATGGAGGTGGTGAACCCCGTCCGAGATGGTGTCTAGATTGGGTCTGGTGGCTTTGGACTCTGTGGTGGTTGGATGAATATCTCGTCGCTCCCCCTAGGGTTTCTGGAATATTGGGGTATTTATAGAGCAAAGAGGCAGTCCAGGGGGCACCAGAGGTGGGCACTGAAGGAAATATGCCCTAGAGGCAATAATAAAGTTATTATTTATTTCCTTATAACATGATAAATTTTTATTATTCATGCTAGAATTGTATTAACCGAAACTTAGTACATGTGTGAATACATAGACAAACAGAGCACTAGTATGCCTCTATTTGACTAGCTCGTTAATCAAAGATGGTTAAGTTTCCTAGCCATGGACAAGAGTTGTCATTTTATGAACGGGATCACATCATTAGAGAATGATGTGATTGACTTGACCCATCCATTAGCTTAGTACGATGATCGTTTAGTTTGTTGCTATTGCTTTCTTCATAACTTATACATGTTCCTATGACTATGATATTATGCAACTCCCACTTACCGGAGGAACACATTGTGTTCTACCAAACGTCACAACGTAACTGGGTGATTATAAAGGTGCTCTACAGGTGTCTCTGATGGTACTTGTTGAGTTGGCATAGATCGAGATTAGGATTCGTCACTCCGATTGTCGGAGAGGTATCTCTGGGCCCTCTCGGTAATGCACATCACTATAAGCCTTGCAAGCAATGCAATGAGTTAGTTGCAGGATGATGTATTACGGAACGAGTAAAGAGACTTGCCGGTAACGACATTGAGCTAGGTATTGAGGTACCGACGATCCAATCTCGGGCAAGTAACATACCGATGACAAAGGGAACAACGTATGTTGTTATGCGGTTTGACCGATAAAGATCTTCGTAGAATATGTAGGAGCCAATATGAGCATCCAGGTTCCGCTATTGGTTATTGACCGGAGATGTCACTTGGTCATGTCTACATAGTTCTCGAACCCGTAGGGTCCGCACGCTTAACGTTCGGTGACGATGGGTAATATGAGTTTGTGTGTTTTGATGTACCGAAGGTAGTTCGGAGTCCCGAATGAGATCGGGGACATGATGAGGAGTCTCGAAATGGTCGAGATGTAAAGATCGATATATTGGACGACTATATTCGGACATCGGAAAGGTTCCGAGTGATTCGGGTATTTTTCGGAGTACTGGAGAGTTACGGGAACTCGCCGGGGAGTATGCTGGCCTTATTGGGCTTTAGGGGAAAGACAGAGGGGAGGTTGCGCGCCCCCCAAGGCTTAGTCCGAATTGGACTAGGGGAGGGACTGCGCCCCCTCCTTCCTTCTCTTCTCTTTTCCCTTTCCTTCTCTCCTACTCCTACTACATGGAAGGTGGGAATCCTACTCCCGGTGGGAGTAGGACTCCCCAGGGCGCGCCATAGTAGAGGGCCGGCCCTCCCCTCCTCCACTCCTTTATATACGGGAAGGGGGCACCCTAGGACACACAAGTTGATTATTGATCGTTAGCCGTGTGCGGTGCCCCCCTCCACCATAATCCACCTCGATCATATCGTTGCTGTGCTTAGGCAAAGCCCTGCGTCGGTAGCAACATCATTATCGTCATCATGCCGTCGTGTTGACGGAACTCTCCCGTGAAGCTCTACTGGATCGGAGTTGGTGGGACGTCATCAAGCTAAACGTGTGCTGAACTCGGAGGTGCCGTGCGTTCGGTACTTGGATCGGTCGGATCATGAAGACGTTCGACTACATCAACCGCGTTCTCATAATGCTTCCGCTTATGGTCTACGAGGGTACATGGACGATACTCTTCCCTCTCGTTGCTATGCATCACCATGATCTTACGTGTGCGTAGGAATTTTTTTGAAATTACTACGTTCCCCAACAGTGGCATCCGAGACAGGTTTATGCTTAGATATATATGCACGAGTAGAACAGAAAGGAGTTGTGGGCGTGGGTATATACATATTGCTTGCCGTCACTAGTTGATTTTTGATTCAACAACATTGTTGGATGAAGCGGCCCAGACCGACATTACGCGTACGCTTACGCGAGACTGGTTCTACCGACGTGCTTCGCACACAGGTGGTTAGTGGGTGTCTATTTCTCCAGCTTTAGTTGAATTGGATTCAATGAACAGGGTTCTTTCTGTAGATCAAAAAGCAATCACTATACTGTGTTGTGGTCTTTGATGCGTATGTAAGAACGGTTCTTGCTCAGCCCATAGCAGCCACGTAAAACTTGCAACAACAAAGTAGAGGACGTCTAACTTGTTTTTGCAGGGCATGTTGTGATGTGATGTGGTCAAGACATGATGCTAAATTTTATTGTATGAGATGATCATGTTTTGTAACACAGTTATCAGGAAATAGCAGGAGCCCTATGGTTGTCGCTTTATTGTATGAAATTCAATCGCCATGTAATTGCTTTACTTTATCACTAAGCGATAGCGATGGTCGTGGAGGCAATAGTTGGCGTGACGACAACAATGCTTTGAGGGAGATCAAGGTGTCAAGCCGGTGATGATGGTGATCATGACGGTGCTTTGGAGATGGAGATCGAGGGCACAAGATGATGATGGCCATATCATATCACTTATATTGATTGCACGTGATGTTTATCCTTTATGCATCTTATTCTGCTTGATTGACGGTAGCATTATAAGATGATCTCTCACTAAATTTCAAGGTACAAGTGTTCTCCCTGAGTATGCACCGTTGCCAAAGTTCGTCGTGCCGAGACACCACGTGATGATCGGGTGTGATAAGCTCTACGTTCACATACAATGGGTGCAAGCCAGTTTTGCACACACAGAAATCACTACAAAAAATACACTTCCGTGATGATACATATTTGTCATGGTAGGTCGCGTTTTTTTTCATGCATGTACATCCATGACGATTTTATGACAGAATCAAGATAGTCAAACTTGTGCTGTCGTAGAAGTGTTCCATGACATTACCAAAATTATCATCACGGAAGTGTGCACTTCCATGACGATAAATCGCGCGTCACATAAGTGCTTTCGTCAAGGGTGACCAACACGTGGCATCCACCATAAAGGAACGCCGTTAAGCTATCGGGTCGGGTTTTGGATCCGATAACCCGTTAACAGCCCCAACCAATGGGGATTTTCCACGTGTAAAATCATCATTGGCTGGAGGAAACACGTGTCGGCTCATCGTTGGGACAGATGTCATCCGCTCATTGGACAGAAGGCGCCTATGATACGTTGACACATGGCACGGTCCAACAGAGGCCCATTCCTGTGAAAAGGCCGGCCAGTTTGACTTGGTCAAAAGGTGGCGGGCCGGCCCATGGAAATCCTGTTAATGGCATGTTCGCATATAGCCCATTTACAGCCCGCTAACCCAAGGCCTATTACGCCCTATCCGAATTAGGCCCATCTGGGCCATCCAATATGATTCCAGCTCATTTTCAATTCTGGCCCATGTATGGCCCATGACGTCTTTCGGCCCATATGAGGCCCTATGTAACTCTTGGCCTATTAACGGCCCGTGGTGAAACTGGCCAGTAATGAACAGTGTATCACTTTACACCCATTAACGGCCCATGGTGAAACTGGCCCGTAATGAACAGTGTATCACTTTATACCCATTAACGGCCCGTTATTCCGTTGGGCCGTTTCCAGCCCATGTTATCTTTCGGCCTTCTCAAAGCCCATTTATTCTTGGGCTCATTTCCAGCATTCATTTACTTACGGCCCATTACTGTCATTTTCTGCTTGTGGGCCAAATTCAGCCCGTGGTTACAGTCGGCCTGTTTGTGGTCCGTTAATACGTTGGGCCGTTTTCATAGCGTCATCAAATACGGCCTATTAATGATGGACCGTTATGGTCGGTCCATGAACGGACGATTCCAACTATAGCCCGTTTACGGCCATAATGCGGCCTATTATTGGCCCATGTTTGGCCAATCAATCATACGGCCCGTATAAGGCCCATTGATGATACGACCCATAGAAGGCCCATTGTTTCTACGGCCCGTAGAAGGCCCATAGTTTCTACGGCCCGTAGAAGGCCTACTATTTCTACAGCCAGTAGAAGGCCCACTGTTTCTACGGCCCGTAGGAGGCCCAGTGTCACTACAGTAAATATTAGCCCATGGTTATTGTGGCCTAGTTTTAAAAAATAGGTTATTGCAGCCACTAGCAAACCACGGAAAAAGAACTGCACTAACTACAAGCAAACAAATAAACAAGACAACAAGGAAATAAATAAGCAAGCAACTTATGCTAGGCTATCACGGCTATTACACATATTACATCCACTGGGCATCAAAGTTCGCCACCAGTGCAAATATAGGGAACAAAGCAGCATATAAACGCCGCAGCAAAACAAGTCCAAAACTGAAACCACTTCAGAAGAGTTCAAGAAACAATATCCTGGGTACCCATAATGCTGGCAAGATGCTTAGCAAGCTTATTAACTTTCTCTTCTTTGGCGCTTAAATCCTCCAGCGCTTGCTATTGCACAAGAAAGTATGCATCTGAATTCTGCAGGGACTTCCTCAGTCCTTCGGCTTCTTGCCGCAGCACAGCTGATTAATGCCTTTCAACTTGTAGCTGAGAGTGAAGAAGCCGAAGTGATTCAGGCAGCGAGTTCGAAGAGCTTGTGCCAGCGGTACTGGCCAGTAACTCGAACACTACATCAATGCAGGACTGTGGGGTTTTCTCACTGTCTACAAGATCGTTTTTATCACCTTTCTTGGAGACCAACAGGGTTGTCTCACTATCTTGAACCTTATCTGCATTACTTTCTCTACCATTGCATAGTTGATTGCTCTTCTCCAATATTCTGTTTGCATACTACAAGAGAAACAAGCAGACACATCACAGGTTTAGCTTGTAGTATACGAAACTCATTTTGGTAAACCGGTTCAGTAGTAAGTGTTGGGGAACGTAGCGGAAATTCAAAATTTTCTATGCATCACCAAGATCAATCTATGGAGAAGTCTACCAACGAGGGAACGAGAGTGCATCTACATACCCTTATAGATCGCTACGCGAAAGCGTTCAAGTGAACGGGGTTGATGGAGTCATACTCGTCGTGATCCAAATCACCGATGATCCTAGTGCCAAACGGACGGCACCTCCGTGTTCAACACACGTATAGCCCGGTGACGTCTCCTACGCCTTGATCCAGCAAGGGGAGAAGGAGAGTTTGGGGAAGACTCCATCTAGCAGCAGCACAATGGCGTGGTGGTGGTGGAGGAGCGTGGTACTCCAGCAGGGCTTCGCCAAGCACCGCAAGAGACGAGGAGGGAGAGGGGTAGGGCTACGCCAAGAAGGAGAGGAACTCATCATTTGGCAGCCCCAAGTCCTCAAGTATATATAGGGGAGAGGGAGGGGTGCGCCCCACCTAGGGTTCCACCCTAGGGGTGGCGGCCAGCCCCAATCCCATCTAGGGTGGCGGCCAAGTGGAGGGGGAGAGGGAGGCGCACCAGGCATGGGCCTTAAGGCCCATCTGCCCTTAGGGTTTGCCCCCTCTTCCCCTTAGGCGCATGGGCCTTGGTGGGGGAGCGCCCCAGCCCACTTAGGGGCTGGTCCCTTCCCACTATTGGCCCATGTAGGCCTCCGGGGCTGGTGGCCCCACCTGGTGGACCCCCGGACCCCTCCGGTGGTCCCGGTACACTACCGGTGATGCCCGGAACACTTTCGGTGGCCAAAACCATACTTCCTATATATTAATCTTTACCTCCGGACCATTCCGGAACTCCTCGTGATGTCCGAGATCTCATCCGAGACTCCGAACAACATTTGGTAACCACGTATATCTATTCCCTATAACCCTAGCAACATCGAACCTTAAGTGTGTAGACCCTACGGGTTCGGGAGTCATGCAGACATGGCCGAGATAACTCTCCGGCCAATAACCAATAGCGGGATCTGGATACCCATGTTGTCTCCCACATGTTCCACGATGATCTCATCGGATGAACCACGATGTCGAGGATTCAATCAATCCCGTATACAATTCCCTTTGCCTAGTGGTATGATCCTTGCCCGAGATTCGATCGTCGGTATCCCGATACCTTGTTCAATCTCGTTATCGGCAAGTCTCTTTACTCGTTCCGTAACACGTCATCCCGTGATCAACTCCTTGGTCACATTGTGCACATTATGATGATGTCCTACCGAGTGGGCCCAGAGATACCTCTTCGTTTACACGGAGTGACAAATCCCAGTCTCGATTCGTGCCAACCCAACAGACACTTTCGGAGATACCTGTAGTGTACCTTTATAGCCACCCAGTTACGTTGTGACGTTTGGCACACCCAAAGTATTCCTACGGTATTCGGGAGTTGCACAATCTCATGGTCTAAGGAAATGATACTTGACATTAGAAAAGCTTTAGCATACGAACTACACGATCTTTGTGCTAGGCTTAGGATTGGGTCTTGTCCATCACATCATTCTCCTAATGATGTGATCCCATTATCAACGACATCCAATGTCCATGGTCAGGAAACCGTAACCATCTATTGATCAACGAGCTAGTCAACTAGAGGCTTACTAGGGACATGGTGTTGTCTATGTATCCACACATGTATCTGAGTTTCCTATCAATACAATTCTAGCATGGATAATAAACGATTATCATGAACAAGGAAATATAATAATAATCAATTTATTATTGCCTCTAGGGCATATTTCCAACAGTCTCCCACTTGGACTAGAGTCAATAATGTAGTTCACATTGCCATGTGATCACAGGTCACATCGCCATGTGACTAACATCCAAAGAGTTTACTAGAGTCAATAATCTAGTTCACATCACTATGTGATTAACATTCAATGAGTTCTGGGTTTGATCATGTTATGCTTGTGAGAGAGGTTGTTGTAGTCAACGGTTCTGCAACATTCAGATCCCTATGTATTTCGCAAAACTTTATGTCATATCGTAGATGCTTCTAACACATTCCACTTGGAGCTATTCCAAATGGTTGCTCCACTATACATATCCGGTTTGCTATTCAGAGTAATTCGGATAGGTGTTAAGGCTTGCATCAACGTAACCCTTTACGCCGAACTCTTTATCACCTCCATAATCGAGAAACATGTCCTTATTTTCTCCAAGGACAATTTTGACCGCTGTCTGGTGATCCACTCCTTGATCACCTTTGTACCCTCTTGCGAGACATGTGGCAAGGCACACATCAGGTGCGGTACACAGCATAGCATACTATGGAACCTATGTCTAAGCATAGGGGACGACCTTCGTCCTTTCTCTCTATTCTGCCGTGGTCGAGCTTTAAGTCTTAACTTCATACCTTACAACTCACGCAAGAACTCCTTCTTTGACTGATCCATCTTGAACACCTTCAAGATCATGTCAAGGTATGTGCTCATTTGAAAGTACCATTAAGCGTTTTGATCTATCCTTATAGATCTTGATGCTCAATGTTCAAGTGGCTTAATCTAGGTTTTCCATTGAAAAACACTTTTCAAATAACCCTATATGCTTTCCAGAAATTCTACATCATTTCCGATCAACAATATGTCAACAACATATACTCATCCGAAATTTTATAGTGCTCCCACTCACTTCTTTGGAAATACAAGTTTCTCATAAACTATGTATAAACCCAAAATCTTTGATCATCTCATCAAAGTGTACATTCCAACTCCGAGATGCTTACTCCAGTCCTTAGAAGGATTGCTGGAGCTTTGCATACTTGTTAGCATTTTTCCAGGATTGACAAAACCTTCTAGTTTTATCTCATACAACCTTTCCTCAAGAAAATCGTCGAGGAAACAATGTTTTGACATCCTATCTGCATGATTTCATAAATAATGCTGTAACTGCTAACATAATTCCAACAGACTTTTAGCATCGCTATGTGTGAGAAAGTCTCATCGTAGTCAACTCCTTGAACTTGTCGGGAAACATCTTAACAACAAGTCGAGCTTTCTCAATGGTGACACTTACCATCATTGTCTGTCTTCCTTTCAAAATCCATCTGCACCCAGCAGCCTTACGACTATCAAGTAGTTCTTCCAAAGTCTACACTTTGTTTTCATACATGGATCCTCTCTCGGATTTTATGGCCTCGAGCCATTTTTTTGGAATCCGGGCCCACCATCGCTTCTCCATAGCTCATAGGTTCATTGTTGTTTAGCAACATGACTTCCAAGACAGGACTATGTACCACTCTGAAGTAGTACGCATCCTTGTCATCCTACGAGGTTTGGTAGTGACTTGATCCGAAGTTTCATGATCACTATCATAAGCTTCCACTTCAATTGGTGTAGGTGCCATAGGAACAACTCCCTGTGCCCTGCTACACACTAGTTGAAGTGACGGTTCAATAACCTCATCAAGTCTCCACCATCCTCCCACTCAATTCTTTCGAGAGAAACCTTTTTCTCGAGAAAGGACCCGATTTCAGAAACAATCCCTATTGCTTTCGGATCTGAGACAGGAGGTATACCCAACTGTTTTGGGTGTCCTATGAAGATACATTTATCCGCTTTGGGTTCGAGCTTATCAGCGTGAAACTTTTTCACATAAGCGTTGCAGCCCCAAACTTTTAAGAAATGACAGCTTAGGTTTCTCTAAACCATAGTTCATATGGTGTCATCTCATCGGAATTACGTGGTGCCCTATTTAAAGTGAATGTGGTTGTCTCTAATGCCTAACCCATAAACTATCGTGGTAATTCGATAAGAGACATCATGGTATGCATCATATCCAATAGGGTGCAGTTTATGATGTTCGGACACACCATCACACTATGGTGTTCCAGGCTATATTAGTTGTGAAACAATTTCCAAAGTGTCTTAATTCTGTGCCAAACTCGTAATTCAGATATTCATCTCTACGATCATATCATAGACATTTTATCCTCTTGTCACGACGATGTTCATCTTCACTCTGAAATTACTTGAACCTTTCAATAATTCAGACTTATGTTTCATCAAGCAAATATACTCAGTATCTACTCAAATCATCTCTGAAGTAAGAACATAACGATATCCACTACATGCCTCAGCACTCATTGGACTGCGCACATCAACATGTATTACTTCCAACAAGTTGCTTTCTTGTTCCATCTTACTGAAAACGAGGCTTTTCAGTCATCTTGCCCATGTGGTATGATTTGCATGTCTCAAGTGATTCAAAATCAAGTGAGTCCAAACGATCCATCTGTATAGAGTTTCTTCATGCATATCTACCAACAAACATGGTTCGCATGTCCCAATCCTTTCAAAAATGAGTGAGTCCAAAGATCAATCAACATGGAGCTTCTTCATGCGTTTTATACCAATATGACTCAAATTGCAGTGCCACATTTGTGTGGTACTATCATTACTATCTTATACCTTTGGCATGAAAATGTGTATCACTACGATCGGGATGGTATTATTCAAATAAACAGAGTAACCATTATTCTCCTTCAATGAATAACTGTATCGCGATAGACATAATCCAATCATGTCTATGCTCAACGCAAACACCAAATAACAATTATTTAGGTTTTAATACCAATCTCGATGGTAGAGGGAGCGTACGATATTTGATCAACCTTGGAAATACTTCCAACACATATCGTCATCTCACCTTTTAGCTAGTCTTCGTTTATTCCGTAGCCTTTTGTTTCCAGTTACTAACACTTAGCAATCGAACCGGTATCTAATACCCTGGTGCTACTAGGAGTACTAGTAAGGTACACATTATAATGCATATCCAATATACTTCTGTCGACCTTGCCAGCCTTCTCATCTACCAAGTATCTAGGGTGGTTCTACTTCAGTGACTGTTCCCCTTATTACAGAAGCACTTAGTCTCGGGCTTGGGTTCAACTTTGGGTTTCTTCACTAGAACAGCAACTGATTTGTTGTTCCATGAAGTATCCCTTTCTTGCCCTTGCCCTTCTTGAAACTAGTGGTTTTACTAACCATCAACGATTGATGCTCCCTTTTGATTTCTACTTTTGTGGTGTCGCGAATAGCTCAAGGATCATATCTATCCCTGATATGTTATAGTTCATCACGAAGCTCTAGTAGCTTGGTGGCAGTGACTTTGGAGAACCATCACTATTTCATCTGGAAGATCAACTCCCACTCGATTCAAGCGATTGTTGTACTCAGACAATCTGAGCACAAGCTCAAGATTGAGCTTTTCTCCCTTATTATGCAGGCTAAGAAAATCGTCGGAGGTCTTATACCTCTTGACGTGGGCACGAGCCTGAAATCCCAATTTCAGTCCTTGGAACATCTCATATGTTCTGCGATGTTTCAAAACGTCTTTGGTGCCTCAATTCTAAACCATTTAGCATTACGCACTGAACTATCATGTAGTCATCAAAACGTGTATGTCAGATGTTCGCAACATCCACAGACGATGTTCGAGGTTCGGCACACTAAGCGGTGCATTAAGGACATAAGCCTTCTACTGTTTGCATAATTGCTACGCATCACCAAGATCAATCTATGGAGAAGTCTACCAACGAGGGAAGGAGAGTGCATCTACATACCCTTGTAGATCGCTACGCGGAAGCGTTCAAGTGAACGGGGTTGATGGATTTGTACTCGTTGTGATCCAAATCACCGATGATCCTAGTGCCAAACGGACGGCACCTCCGTGTTCAACACACGTACAGCCCGGTAACGTCTCCTACGTCTTGATCCAGCAAGGGGAGAAGGAGAGGTTGGGGAAGACTCCATCCAGCAGCAGCACGACGGAGTGGTGGTGGTGGAGGAGCGTGGTACTCCAGCAGGGCTTCGCCAAGCACCGCAAGAGACGAGGAGGGAGAGGGGTAGGGCTGCGCCAAGAAGGAGAGGAACTCATCATTTGGCAGCCCCAAGTCCTCAAGTATATATAGGGGAGGGGGAGGGGTGCGCCCCACCTAGGGTTCCACCCTAGGGGCGGCGGCCAGCCCCAATCCCATCTAGGGTGGTGGCCAAGTGGAGGGGGAGAGGGAGGCGCACCAGGCATGGGCCTTAAGGCCCATCTGCCCTTAGGGTTTGCCCCCTCTTCCCCTTAGGCGCATGGGCCTTGGTGGGGAGGCACCCCAGCCCACTTAGGGGCTGGTCCCTTCCCACTATTGGCCCATGTAGGCCTCCGGGGCTGGTGGCCCCACCTGGTGGACCCCCGAACCCCTCCGGTGGTCCCGGTACACTGCCGGTGATGCCCGGAACACTTCCGGTGGCCAAAACCATACTTCCTATATATTAATCTTTACCTTCGGACCATTCCGGAACTCCTCGTGATGTCCGGGATCTCATCCGGGACTCCGAACAACATTCGGTAACCACGTCTATATATTCCCTATAACCCTAGCGTCATCGAACCTTAAGTGTGTAGACCCTACGGGTTCAGAAGTCATGCAGACATGGCCGAGATAACTCTCCGGCCAATAACCAATAGCGGGATCTGGATACCCATGTTGGCTCCCACATGTTCCATGATGATCTCATCGGATGAACCACGATGTCGAGGATTCAATCAATCCCGTATACAATTCCCTTTGTCTAGTGGTATGATACTTGCCCGAGATTCGATCGTCGGTATCCCGATACCTTGTTCAATCTCGTTACCGGCAAGTCTCTTTACTCGTTCCGTAACACATCATCCCGTGATCAACTCCTTGGTCACATTGTGCACATTATGATGATGTCCTACCGAGTGGGCCCAGAGATACCTCTCCGTTTACACGGAGTGACAAATCCCAGTCTCGATTCGTGCCAACCCAACAGACACTTTCGGAGATACCTGTAGTGTACCTTTATAGCCACCCTATTACGTTGTGATGTTTGGCACACCCAAAGTATTCCTACGGTATCCGGGAGTTTCACAATCTCATGGTCTATGGAAATGATACTTGACATTAGAAAAGCTTTAGCATATGAACTACACGATCTTTGTGCTAGGCTTAGGATTGGGTCTTGTCCATCACATCATTCTCCTAATGATGTGATCCCGTTATCAACGACATCCAATGTCCATGGTCAGGAAACTGTAACCATCTATTGATCAACGAGCTAGTCAACTAGAGGCTTACTAGGGACATGGTGTTGTCTATGTATCCACACATGTATCTAAGTTTCCTATCAATACAATTCTAGCATGGATAATAAACATTATCATGAACAAGGAAATATAATAATAATCAATTTATTATTGCCTCTAGGGCATATTTCCAACAGTAAGGTGGACAGGATAACAACATGAAACAAACATATATCTATGTACTATGGTCACTGTATTCTCCATATCATTCTAGTTTATGTTCCCTAATCAAGATAGAGACACAGTTCAACTCATATATTTTTAAGACACAACAACATAGACAGAATATAAGTGAGAGAAACTACACAACATTGGCAGCACTTGTAATATGCATCGCATGAGAACATAACTGTTTATACAACTTAAACTGAAATCAACATAGAGCAGGAAGTTAGAACAGCAATCCAGTTAAAGAAATAGGTTTAAAACATACCTGTTGCACCATTGGAGTTTCAATTGGATCCTTCAAATTCGGAAGTAGTTGGTATGAGGAAATACAGTGATGCAACAACAAAGGAGTATGGACCATAGCTACGGAATCTGACCTAAGAACAGTTGCTCTTCTGCTTTAAACGTGGAGTTTGGGTTAGCTGTGATGGTCTTCGTGCTTTGGGCACTGCAGTAGCTTTACAAACTGCTCGTGTGGGGGTACTCTGTGGTGGACATGGTGCTTTGTCAACTATAAGTGGGTTACTATCTGTTGGGGTTGTGGTTAGATGGGTTGTAGCTGGTTCTCTGCCCAACGGTGTAAGTGTGCAATCTGGAAGAGTCTTGATTATGTGTGGTGGGGCTAGTTTGTGGGCCAGTACAACCATGGTTCTATCTGCATCGACGGGTAGCACTGTCTTTTGTGAAGAACGGGTTTTTGCTCCCTTAGATACTGCCATCAACCCCTCCAATTCAAATGGCTGATACACAAGAAAAGAAATTGAACATACAGACATTGTATGATAGACAGATGTGGCAATTCACATATATGTTGTCTAACCAAATAGGATAGCATGACACAATTTCACATATATGATGCCTAACTAAACAGGATAGCATGACACAGTTTCAGATATATGATGGATAACTTAACAGGATATAATGGCATAATTCAACATATGATGAGTACCTAAACAGGATGACATGACAAAACTATATGATGTCTTTCTAAAATAGGTTGGGATGAAATAATTCACATACATGTTGTCTAAGTATACATGATGGCATGATATAATTGACATAATTGATTCATATACTAAGCAGCTGGCACTCGCATGTATGATCTCTAAACTAGGCAGATAGAATTCAATATTGTGCATATGATGTCTAAACTAAGCAATGCAAGACACCATATGCATCATATGAGAAATATAAACATTGCAACTTAGGGCATACACCTCAGGTGGGATATAGGACTGGTCATCTGTCTCTGAATCCTCCTCTGAGGAGCTCCCTGTAACCATCGAGATATATGCTTCAACAGGTACCATTGCCTGCTCTGAAGACCTTGTTTTCACTCCAGATTTTTCCATAACCGGCTCAAATGGCTGATACACATGAAGAGTAGTTCAATATACACAGATTGTCGACAAATGGAATACGTAATGAAAAAAAAGATGGCATGAGATAATTCAGATATATGATGCCTGGCTCCATGGCGGTGCATAATTCACATATATGATAACTGGCTGAAAAACATGGCATTGCATAATTCACATATCTGATATAGAAAGCAAACAGGAGGCATTCACACAAAGCATGTCTAATCTAAGCAGATGGCATTACAATGCAAAACACCATATGCATGATATGAGCAATACAACCCAGCCAAGTTAGAGCATGCACCTCGGGGGGGGGGGAATACGACTGGTCATCTCTCTCTGAATCCTCCTCTGAGGAGCTATATGTAACCAGCAAGAGATCTGCATCGACAGGTACCACTGACTGCTTAGAAGACCTTGTTTTCACTCCAGATTTTCCCATGACCGACTCAAATGGCTGATGCACAGGAAGAGTAGATGAATGTATAAACATTGTTGACAAATGGAATACATTATGGAAAAAATATGGCACGATACAATTCACATATACGATGACTGGCTAAACAGGATGGCATTGCATGATTCGCATATATGATGCCTGGCTAAAGAAGATGGCATTGCATAATTCCCATATACTCCCTCTGTTCCTAAATATTTGTATTTTTAGAGATTTCAAATGGACTACCACATACGGATGTATATAGACATATTTTAGAGTGTAGATTCACTCATTTGGTTCCGTATGTAGTCACTTGTTGAAATCTCTAAAAAGACAAATATTTAGGAATGGTGGGAGTATGATATAGAAACCAAATAGGTGTCATTCACACAAAGCAAATCTAAACTAAGATGATGACATATAAGATGTATAATGTAAGCAATGCAAGGCGCCATATGCATGATATGACCAACATCAGCATGTCAGGTTAGAGCAAACACCTCAGGTGGTAAACAGACGTTGTCGGCTCCTTCTGAATCTCCATTTGAACAGTTATCTTCCTCTGGAATACAATCTCGAAATGCAGGAGGGGCGGTCCACTTCGCCCACCATGGAGCGGCGTCTGCATGACATTATATTCACATGCAACGGTCTTCTCTTTTTCTCTACATGTTCAGTATGATTGTGTACAATATCTGACATGCATAATAAAAAAATAGTTAGATTTTGTAAGGCCTAAGGGGTGCATGAAAAAATCAAGACTGATGGTAGCAAACGAGTGGGTGGATCCAAAACTAGTGATAGCAGGTAGATTATAGCTTCAGTTTAAAAAGATAGACAATGGATCATCTATTGTTTGTTGCCCACCCAACATGAACCACATACAAGACCCAGATGAACCAGATAGTAGACAGATACTATTCATTGCTGGCTCGATATGAGACCCATGGGCAATTCAAAACTCAAGATTGAACGATATAGCAGGTAATAATAACCGATGTATAACGTAAGCAAACACGAAAGACTGTGACCTCTCTTCTGGAACTGTGTTGTCCTCAGGTTCATCTGCTCAGTCGATGATGGTAATGCAGTTGGCGTGGCTGCCGGCAACGGGGAAGGTGATCTGAGGCGGCGAAAGGAAGTCTGCAGGGGGGATCTCTGCTGCAGTGAACGCTTCTATCGATGGTGCACCTCAGTTGGGGTGGATGACGGCATGGCAGGAGTAGGACATAACACACAGAGTTTTCTTTGACGCCTATCTAAAAATGAAGTAAATCTGTAAGGGCTCCTTAGAATTGGAGGATTCTATAAACGCAGGGACAGGAAAAACATAGGAATAGGATAGGAATGCACGTGCTAAACAGAGCATTTGGAAACATAGGATTTCAGTCAACCTGGGTGTTTGGCTCACATCAATTGGAAGAACAGAGGAATGGAGAAACAAAGTGATGCGACAAGTGTACAACCTCTTCGGCATAGCCTTGTGGACCTCAGCATCATTGGGTTGGGCGTGGAGGATGGTGATGATGCTGGTGTGACTGTCGGGGGAGGGGGAGAAGATCCGAGGCCTATGGAAACGGCGCCGAGGGTACTGCTCCGCTGTGATGGACAGTTCCATCATTGGAGCAGCTCCGCTAAGGTGTACGACGATGAGGCTGATGCATGACAAGACAGACAACGTTAATTTGAAGTGGGACCCTAATATCATCTGCAATAGATGATGTAAAATACATCACCAAAAAGTGCTAGATGTAAAACGCATCAGCCATGCCACAGCCGCTCCGACAGATGTTGTAAGTACTGTTCACTCTGAACTTAACTGAAGAAAACAAACTTCACAGTCGAAACTGAATTTTGCTGTCGAAACTGATTGAACTAGTAACAGAGCATTGCAATAGATGTTTAGGGCGTTCGAGCACAAGTAGCAGAGAAGCAGTGATCTAAATCAGCAGACGCTCGAGCAGGGAACGCACTAGCAGAGAGCAAGTCGTGCAGTAGCACCGCGAGCGACTGCTAAAGCAGCAACTCCTGTAGCTGCCAAAGGTCGTGCAATAGCAGCAGCAGCGCAAGCGAGAGCAAGAGCAGAGCAGCAGCACGAACGAAAGCAGGAGCAGTGCAGCAGCGCGACCGACAGCAAGAACAGAGCCGCAGCGCGAGCGAGCGAGAGCCGGAGCAGCTGTCGCTTGTGTCGTTGTGGAAGTCGCCGCCGAGGAAGCAACGACATAGGGGAGAGACGCCGTGGATGATGTGTCCGGCGATGGCACCGTCGATGGAGACATGCCATGTCTGCTCGGTATCGAGCACCGGCAGCCCCATGAGATCGAATAAAAGATAAAATGCAGCGGTGAGTGTAGAACCTCCTTGGTGGCGTCGAGTTGGCCTCGGCTTCATCAGAGAAATTGGTGAGGGTGCTACGGTTCCAGTGGGGCAGGTCAAGACGGTGTTGTGGGGATTGAGGTGGCGCGATAGACGAGGCGAACATCAGGGCAGCTCCTTGGAGGTGGAGGACGGGGCGGCTGATCCGACGGGACGACGAGATCGACAACGGATCCTCATCCGGTGGGCTGGATGAGGGACGGTGAGTTGTTGCGGTGGACGACGTAGTCGGGGAAGAGTCTCCGGCTGCGCGGCGGTCGGGAGGCCGATGGAGGAGCGTGGGGTTTTGCGGGTTTTGGCGGCCTCGGTGTACGAATGGGGGCGAAGGGGGAGGGGGGAGCCAAGCTTAGGGACGCGCTTGTCCGGAATGTAGGGTAAGTTACCAGCATACCCCCACCGGTTTTGACACCGTGACGTGGAGCTTCATTTCCGGCTGAGGGGTAGAAGGGGGATTTCGCGTGTCTGGGCTGCGGGAGCGATTTTGGATGAGGAGGGAGTTCTCGCGCGCATCCAAATTTCGGGATAACAAGGCGCGGCGCGGGTTGAAGAAGCGAGAGTTTCAAAGCAGGTGAGACAAAAGATACTCGAGCTTGAAAATTTCGGGATAACAAGGTGCGGATTCCTTGTTCAGCAAAACAAACTTAACGTGTAAAAAAACAATGCATACAAGACACAAGAGAGTCATGTCCCCTTTTACTATATTGCTATAGATGCCATTGAAAAAACTACAAGAAAAATGAAAAAAATCTGGAGAACAAGATTACCCTGCACAGTACCAAATCGATTCGCACTTCCCTCAACAACAACAAAAAACAAATCAATTCCCACCAAAAAAAGAGTAATGTCCCTTTTTATATGATTACAGATGCCATGATCTCGAATTTCAATTTTTGAATCCACGTTATGTTGAATTCAAATATATCGTTAGGTGACCTTGCGGTTTATAATTGATGTAGTCGTACATTTTGATCTTCCATCATATATGAACATTTTACTCCACCATGTGAACATATATATTGTCATCTACCATATGGACTAAATTTGAATCGATTTTCCATATTTGAATATGATAGTTGTCAAGTTATACAATAATTTAAATATTATCTTGATAACAAAAAACATACATATAGCAGTAATCATATTTCACTATGAACTACATGTACCATACGCTCTCCAATTCAAATATTTGTATCCATTTTATGTTGAATTCAAATCATAGTACATTATTGGTCTAGGTAGCAAGATGTTTGGGATAATCTAAACCCTGTTTTCATACATATAATTTTTGGCTGAATTGGGACAAGTTTTGGTATAAGCCTCTTGCAAAACCGGAGATTCTCTCAACAAGCCTCATGGTTCCGAGAGGGAGCGTGTCACCTTTGTGTGCGAAACGATATACGCTGTCTCCCCCTGATTTTATTTACAGAGGCAACATAGAACTATATGAGTGCCCTATTAAACTTTGTAATTATTTCGGGTTCATTTGGCCTTTTTATACATTAATTGAGTTTCTGGACTTTTAATGTGCATAATCTAAATATGAATTGCATGCACATGCTCCGGTGCACCAAAGTGGGTTGAAAAATCACATGTGTATCCTTGGTTGAATTTCTAGGTCCCATGGAAGAAATGAGAATGAAACTCAAACATCTGGGCGTCATGACTCGGCCGAGAACATCGAGAAACTTTGATTTTAAATTCATGTAAATTCAAAACTCGCCTGGAAATGATGAAACTTGGCATGGTGTCATGTCATGGCACTAACATGTTGTGGTAAAAAATTGGGCCGATTTGGAAGCTCGTGGTTCTAAGAGGGAACGTGCCACCTTTGAGTGTGAAACGATATACGCTGCTCCCCTTGAGTTTCTTAACAAAGGCAACATAGAACTACATTAGTGCCCCATTAAATTTTGGAATTATTCCGGGTTCGTTTGTCATTTTTTATACATTAATTGAGTTTTTGGTCATTTAATGTGCATAAGTCAAATTTGAACTACAAGCACATGCTCTCGTGCACCAAAGTTGGTTGAAAAATCACATTTGTGTCCTCGGGTGAATTTCTAGGTCCCATGCAAGAAATGAGAATAAAATTAAAACATCTGGGCATCGTGGCTCGGCCGAGAACATTGAGAAACTTGATTTTAAAATTCTTGTAAATCCAAAACACGTCTGAAAATCATGAAACTGGCATGGATGTCATGTCATGGTACTACCATGTTGGGGTAAAAAATTGGCCAAATAGGAACAGATTTTGGTATAAGCTTCTTGCAAATCGAATCTTCTCTCAAGAAGGCTCGTGGTTCTGAGATGGAACGTGCCACCTTTGAGTGTGAAACAATATACGTTGTCCCCCTTGAGTTTATTTACAAAGGCAACATAGAACTACATGAGTGCCCTGTTAAATTTTGGAATTATTCCGGCTTCGTTTGGCCTTATTTACACATTAATTGAGTTTTTGGTCATTTAATGTGCATAATTCAAATTTGAACTACAAGCACATGCTCCCGTGCACCAAAGTTGGTTAAAAATCACATTTGTGTCCTCAGGTGAATTTCTACTCCCTCCTTCCATCTATATAGGTCCTAATGCGTTTTTCGAGGCTAACTTTGACCAAACATTAGAGCAATAATATATGACATGCAACTTACACAAAGCATACCTTCAAATTTGTATGTCAAAGGAGCTTCTAATAATATAATTTTCATAGTATACATCTCATGTGCTATTAATCTTGTCAATAGTCAAAGGTTGTCTTGAAAAACACATTAGGCCCTATATAGATGGAAGGAGGGAGTAGGTCCCATGCAAAAATGAGAATAAAATTCAAACATCTGGGCATCTTGGCTTGGTCGAGAACATTGAGAAACTTGGTTTTAAAATCATGAAACTTGGCATGGTGTCATGTCATGGTAGTCCATTCCGTGGTAAAAAAAATTGGCCGAATAGGAACAAATTTTGATATAAGCTTCTTGCAAATCGGAGCTTCTCTCAAGAAGGCTCGTGGTTTTGGGAGGGAACGTGTCACCTTTGTGTGCATAATTCAAATTTGAAATACAAGCACATGTTCCAGTGCACCAAAGTTGGTTGAAAAATCACATGTGTGTCCTCGGGTAAATTTCTAGGTTCCATGCAAGAAATGGGAATGAAATTCAAAATTCTGGGCGTCGTTGCTGGGTTGGAAACATTGAGAAACTTAGTTTTTTAATTTCTGTAAATCCAAAACACGCTTGAAAATAATGAAACTTGGCTTGGTGCCATGACATGGCACCAACATGCCGTGGTAAATTTGCAGTCCGATTTGCGAAGGCGCACACATTAACAATCAACAAAGTCATTTTGGAACAAGTGATGTCACGTTACAATCGGAAACACAAGTATTATTGAAACCGTGGGCGTTCTACTTACTAGTACCATTTGAGTGCCGCCACGCGCCCCCATTTTTTATTAGCTAGGAGGCGCCGTGCAGGGTAGCTATTTGAGTACGAGAGGCGTGCGATCAGACCCCTGCGCGTGCTTATCGGGAGGAGAGCCCTTTGACCTCCATCTGCCGTCCACCTCTCTCCCAAGGTCTCCATTAATGGCGCTCAAGCCTCTGTTTAATGGCGTGGCTATGTCTCACTCGACTGAGATTTAAGAGAGAAAAAAGGAAATCTAAAAGCACAGATCTTGATGTAAGATCCGACGGACCTATATAGCATCTACTCTGACTTATAGCAAGACTGATGAATATATAAGGACGATTGCTTTTTTTGATCAAAGAAGGGCTTGCCCCTTCCAATTTTCATTACTGAAAACCACCACAATTCACAAGAAGTTCAGCACAAGTCCAGCCTAACACGAAGGACTAAAAGCTACCAGATTGAAATCGCAACATCCCAAGAGGCCAACAAAGGCCAAACATCCACGCTAGAACCCAACATTTCACAACCGACGACACAATCCACATCCTAAACCGATTATTACATCAAAAGAAACCAGGAAACTGAAGGAAGCCCAGCAACAACTAGAAGAACAGCAACGCCAGGGTCGCCACAGTAAGAGTTTTCTTCATTCCAGCCTCGAACATTGATCTTCCACAGAAAGATAAGGATGATTAATTGTCTTACATAATTAGAAAGATATTTAAAAAAGCCACATGCGGCTACGCCCGAAATACACAAGGGCAAAAGAAGAAGGAAGACAAGGATCTCGCTCGCTGATCTCTACTTTCTTGATGCGTTGCTGCAGGCCGCGGGAACTAGTCTCTGCGGCGAGCGACGATGAGCTCTTTCGTGTCCTCAAGATCCTGCTTGAGAACATCCACGGATTCCTCCACCAGCCTTTGGCGCTCATTACGGAGCATGTCATTCTCGTCCATAAGTTTCTTGACGATGACGCCGGTCCTCTTCAACAAGGCACTGGTCTCCTCCTGCTGGTCTGCACTTCGGACGATCTTCTCCCTCAGCAGGCTCTGCCCGGAGCCTCTCATTGCCCTCCCTTAGTTGACGGATGATGCCGGCAGCCTGTTCAAACGAGGCTTTCATGTCATCCTGCAACCTCTCCCAGCCAGAGATCTGATCCATCTGGCTATGGACGATCGCATGCATGCGCCTACAACAGTCGCCGCCTGCCCGCGAGAAATTTTCCTAGGTCACCGCGGCACGGCGGGACATCTCTGCTGCATTCGTGGCGCGGCGGGACATCTTTTCTGCTTCCGCGGCGCGGCCGGACCAGTGTGCTGCATCGACGGCACGGCAGGACCACCGTGCTGCTTCAGCGGCGCGGCGGGAGCTCTGTGCTGCTAGTTCCGCGCGGTGGGACATGTCGGCTGCTCTCGCAGCAAGGCGGGACATCTCTCATGCTTCCGCTTCCATGCTCGCCTCTCCCTGGTGGCAATCTATCGACCCAGAACTCACGCTGGCCATGGCAGACACAAGGGAAGGATGCTTAATGACTTGTTTGTTTTTGTGGATGAGGAGTTGAGGAGGAATGTGCAGTCATCTTGGCATACTAGTATTTATAACCGAGTACTAATACGCTCCTAAGTGGGAAACCATTTAGGTTGTGAGCGGTGTGAACAGGTTTGCAATTCAATATACTCCCCTTTTGTAAGGCCCCGCTTTGGAAAGGTGCATGCATGCAACCATTTCATTGGTTGCATTGAAAGCCATTGTTGTTGGTGCCATGGCTGAAAAATTAATATACTTCATGCGTGCTTTTTCATTGGCTGCATGCATGTGAGAGAGTGCATTGGGAGTGAAAGTAAAGAATTAATGTGAGCAAATTACTATGTGTCTTGGTCTAAGAGAAATTGTCTTTAGGCCTAATAAACCCGGACGGAGGGAGTAGCGTTTAGGTTGTGATCGGTGAGAACAGGTTTGCAATTCAATATAGCGTGGAGTAATTTGGAATGTGATGAGACGCAAGCTCAAAATTTATTGACGGTTCTAGTTTCGAAGTGCGGCACTATTCCCGGATGGAGTATGTCGGTGTCAAAACCGGCGGATCTCGGGTAGGGGGTCCCGAACTGTGCGTCTAGGCCAGATGGTAACAGGAGGCAAGGGACACAAAGTTTTACCCAGGTTCGGGCCCTCTCGATGGAGGTAAAACCCTACATCATGCTTGATTAATATTGATGATATGGGTAGTACAAGAGTAGATCTACCACGAGATCGAAGAGGCTAAACCCTAGAAGCTAGCCTATGGTATGATTGTTGATGTGTACGTTGTCCTACGGACTAAAACCCTCCGGTTTATATAGACATCGGATAGGGTTAGGGTTACATAGAGTCGGTTACAATGGTAGGAGATCTACATATCTGTATCGCCAAGCTTGCCTTCCACGCCAAGGAAAGTCCCTCCCAGACACGGGACGAAGTCTTCAATCTTGTATCTTCACAGTCCAACAGTCTGGCCAAAGGATATAGTCCGTCTGTCCAGACACCCCCTAATCCAGGACTCCCTCAGTAGCCCCCGAACCAGGCTTCAATGACGATGAGTCCGGCGCGCAGATTGTCTTCGGCATTGCAAGGCGGGTTCTCCTCCAAATTCTGTGTACCTGTTTGAATAAAGTCCAGTTTCTTGTAGATGCTGCGCTCCTTGGCTTCTACGCCCAATAATGGCCGCTTCCCACGTGTCAAACGAATATGAAAAGTCTGAGTGTTTTTACATTCACACCCCTAGCCATGTAAATGAGCTGCCCTATTTAAGGGGACGAGGATTTAGATCCAATTCACACCTTCTCCCCTCCGCGAGTGTTCATCAGAGCGCATCCGACAAAGGTCCATTCCACCATGGCCAGCCGTCGCAACTCCTCCCCTCGCCCTTCCAGCCCTAAGCCTGGATATTGGAGAGATGTTCCATCCTGCATAGCGAGCTAGTGACACTCCAAACCAAGGGATTTCTCCCCCCGGCCTATATGGTCCCGCTTCGAGCCGGTCTTGTCGTCTACAACGGCGGAGACCAAGCAGAGAATGCCCCTAATCCCTCCAAAGGAGAGCGGGTGTGCCTCGTCCCTTACTTAATAAGGGGGCTCGGATTTCCAATCCATCCATTTCTCCGGGGGTTGCTGGAGTTCTATGGCCTCCAGCTACATAATCTCACGCCTGCCTCAGTACTGCATATCACGGGCTTTGTAGCCCTCTGTGAGCTGTTCTTGGGTGTCAAAGCTCATTTCGGACTATGGAAGGAGCTATTTTGCCTCGTGCCCCGTTCCAAGAAGGGGTCAATGTATCAAATGGGCGGAGCCGAAGTGTGGCGCATCACCGGGATCGGATATCTGTCCGGAACCCCAAAGAAGGCGTCCGAAGACTGGCCCTCGGAGTGGTTTTATATAGAAGACGTCCCGCTGCCGGATCCTGTCCAGATCGGCCTCCCTGAATTCAACAGTGCTCCCTTAAAGAAGCGCCTAAGCTGGCGCCCACGGAGCCCTCAGAGGGGAGGTGAGAGGGACATCATTTACCTGATGGGCCGAATAAGATTGTTAGCCCATTCCAGACTAACCATGATCGGGGTTATGGTCGAATGCATTATGCGGGGGGTGCAGCCGCTTCAGTATAAAAGCCACCCCATGTGTGACTTCAACGGGGAGGACGACGCCACCCGCTACGGCCGTAAGGGGCCGGATTCAGCTGCCGCTCTACTAAAGATCTTGTCCATTTTGTATAAGGGAGAAGAGGAGGAATTTCTCCGCGTCAACTCTCAGGGTGGATTCTCCATGCACAATCCCCCAAGCTGGGTAAGCGGTCGTATTTACTTGTCCATCCGTTTTGTATTCCCATTGTTAAATATTCAGTCTGACGAATTTAACGCAGGAACTGCGCTGGGCTGTTAAGGAAATAAGCAGCCCTCCTCCACAACCCGAGGACCCAGGACGGTCCCTCGACCCGGCCTCCCAAGAGGATCCGGACATATCTGTGGAGCTGATTGATGGAGTGTTCCATCAATTGAGCAGGGACAACACCTTGGTGGCCATTACGGCCGATTACCCAGGGCTAATCCTGACCCCCCAGGTACCTGAGATCGAAGTCCCAGTACCCCGAATAGGTGTCCGCCCACTCGTGTTCAGTTTCCTGATTGCAACCGAACTTTGCAGGGGAGGTATTTAAGGCGGAAGGCCGAACCTGCGGCGACAAGCCAACGAGGGGTCGTAGGGCCCCGCGGGTAGAAAAGAAGTGCACTCCGGACCGAGGCGTCAGCGCAAAGGTATGGCGCGCCCCCTTATCCCAGGTGGTATACCTTCGAGGCATATTGACACTCACGCTCTTTTCAGGACAAAGAGACCTCGTCGGACTACATCCGGAGAGGCTGCCAATCGCGCCTCCACCAGCCAGGCTCCAAAGCCTGGTCAGGAGGCAGAGGCGAACGAAAGGCGCGCGCCAGATGCTCCTCCGATGGAGGATGTGGACGGGTTGTCTGCCACCAACTCTGAGGTGGAGAGTGCCATGAACCACAGGCGTCGCCGGACAATTCTTCATGACGCTTGTTTCTTCCAAGGGGCGTTAGATGCCTTCAACTCGGGAGATGCGTACCTCCGTGCCGCTCAAAATGGTCTAGCCAGAGCCACGGAGCAGTATGTAAAAGACATATGGGTAATAAAATTCTGGTAATTATATGTATATACCAGTAGCCCCCGAGACTTGAAACAGGTAGAACAACTGATTTAAGGATCATTTGTGATGCAGGTTCTTACAGAAAATAATTCCCTACTGTCCAAGGAGCTGGAAGATTGCAAAGCCCAACTTGAGGCCGCACTAGCCATGGCAGGGGATCCCAAGGAGACGCCCTCTGGTAATATACACTTCGAAAGATAAGTATTTTGCGAAGCACGGCTTTGGTGCGAATCTGACAAATGAAATTGCAGGTGGCGCCGGATTGAATCCGGAAAGGCAACACCTCCTATGCCAGCTAAAGGCTGGTGAGAAGGTGCTGACAAAGGTAAGGCGGGAGAAGAACAATCTCCAAGATGCCAACACCAAGCTGGGCGTCGAGCTGAAAGATGTTCATGCCTAGCTGTCAGACTCCGTGAAGGAGAATCAGCGGCTTCGGCGTGGCATATTTAGTAAGTGCTTGAACGAACCTTTGAAAGAAAGTTCGGCGGGGAAGTCGACTAACAGAGCATTGTCTGTAGGTGTGCTAACAGGTCGTCCTACAGAGGAGATGCCCGGTTCTACGGGTGACCTTCTTCCCGAGCTCTCGCAACTGCTCGATCGAGTTCGGCAGGCGATGCAAGGCATCGCCCAGGCCCTGTGGCCATCCGTCTCCATGCCCGAAGGTCTTGGAGAGCTTGCGGAGAAGCTAAAGGAAGCACAGCGGCGCTTCCGATTGTGGAAGATATCTGCCTGCCCTCAAGGCGCTAGGGAGGCCTGGGCCATGGTGAAGACGCGGTACGCAAAGGCTGACCCCAACCACATGGCCGAGGTCGGTCCTGTAGGGCCTGATGGGAAGGAGATCCCTGTAAGCTTAGTATACGGCCAAGTAGAGTTGGCCGCAAAGTATTCCCAGCAGGACAGTAAATTAGACAGCATGTTAGATGGTATTGAAGAGGAATACAACCAGTCAAAATGACTATGTAATTTAATGGACATTTATAATGCCTTCTAGCCGGATTGTAGATCATTTTTCATGGCCAACCTTTTCGCTTCAGCCTCGGGACCTGACGGTCCGAAGTGTGTCCGAATTCCCATGCGGTTATATAGGAACCGGGGAATGCATGGAGACCAGGCGTAGGGGTCATTAGGGCTTGAACAGACAAGTGCCCCACTAGTTATGTTATATTACATGGTTTGTAAGAAACATCTTCCATGGAGAATAGTTCCGTTAGGGGTTCCTTTCCCTGGGAGGCATGCCCTAAGGTGCATGTCCATATTGCGAAAAGAAACGCAGGAAAAACATCTGGGGGCGTATAGATAAAAATAAAAAAAGATCATCTTTAGTTCACCGACCGAATATTCCCTTAAGAACGCTAGCTTTCGGCTTCACCCAGTTTGAGGTACACGTCTGGCTGACCCGGCAGTAACAATCGCAGAGGTGCTCCCTTTACCACCTAGCCGAACAATCGGGAACGTAGGGGTAAGCACAGGAGCCAAGCAACCCAGCTTGGCCAAAACATAAGTCATATCGATGCATATAATGGTGAATAAAAGGTACATGCAGAAGTGTGATACATGTGTTGGGCATGAAGCCCGTATGTATAAGCTTCTGTTTAAAGAAGCCCCCAGGTTTAATGAGCACGGATAGCGCGTCATATTATGAGCCTTTAAAGGCTATAAGAGAGAGAGGAGAAGGAGAGAAATGTAAGACAAAAAGTATGTAAAAAATGGACAGAGGAAGGAGACAAACACAGAGTCTGGCGCTAGGCATAGAATCTTCGGAGACGGGCTGTGTTCCATGGGTTCGGCTCGAGTCGGTTATCCGATGCATCTCGCAGGCGGTACGCTCCACCAGTCAGGACTTGGTCAATTATGAAGGGACCTTCCCACTTGGGCTTGAGTTTGTCCTTTTTCTTGTCCGGCAGGCGTAGAACTAATTCGCCAATGTTGTAATTTTTGGCCCGTACTTCTCTACTTTGGTATCTTCGAGCCTGCTGTTGATAGAATGCAGAACGGGCTTTTGCCACGTCTCGCTCTTCCTCCAAGGCGTCCAAACTGTCCTCCCGATCGAGCTCGGCTTCTCTTTCTTCGTACATGAGCACTCGAGGTGAGTCATGAATTATGTCGCAGGGCAAAACTGCCTCTGCGCCATACACCATGAAGAATGGTGTGTATCCGGTGGTGCGATTCGGCGTGGTCCGCAGCCCCCAGAGTACGGAGTCGAGCTCCTCTACCCAGTGCGTGTTAGATTCCTTGAGGGACCGCACTAATCTGTGTTTGATGCCGCTCATGATAAGACCATTTGCGAGTTCGACCTGGCCGTTAGTTTGTGGATGATAGATGGAAGCATAATCAAGCTTGATGCCCATGTTTTTACACCAGAGTTTTACCTCGTCGGCCGTGAAGTTCGTGCCGTTATCAGTGATGATGCTGTGGGGGACGCTGTAACGGTGTACAACCCCGGATATAAAGTCTATCACTGGTCCGGATTCGGCCGTCTTAACAGGCTTGGCTTCTATCCATTTGGTGAACTTATCCACCATGAACAGTAAGTATTTTTGCTTGTGGGTTCCGCCTTTAAGGGGTCCAACCATGTCAGGCCCCCAGACCGCGAAGGGCCAAGTAATGGGGATAGTTTGGAGGGCGGTGGGTGGCATATGGCTTTGGTTTGCAAAGAGCTGGCAACCGGTGCATCGTTGGACTAAGTCCTGAGCATCTGCCCGGGCCGTAGGCCAATAAAAGCCTGTACGGAAGGCCTTGCTTACAAGGGACCGGGCTGCAGCATGATGATCGCCGAGTCCGGCATGAATTTCAGCCAGGAGGTTCCGCCCTCCTCTTCGGAGATGCACCTTTGAAGGACTCCGGTAGTGCTTTTCTTATAAAGCTCTCCCTCGTGGACTTTGTAGGCTTTAGATCGCCGCACTATGCAGCGTGCCTCATTTTGGTCCCCGGGGAGTTCCTGCCTAGTAAGGTAGGCGAGGAATAGTTCTGTGCACGGGGCGATGATGGCAATTATTACGTGGGCTGAAGGTGTTATTTCATTGGCAGAGCCTCCAATTATGTCAGAGTGTTCGGTGTCGGGCAGTGCGGTTGGGTCCGGGCTGTTATTGCCAGGTTCCCCTTCCCATACTACGGACGGCTTGAACATCCTTTCCAAGAAGATGTTGGGGGGGACTACATCGCGTTTTGCACCGATGCGTGCCAGGACATCTGCCGCCTGATTATTTTCCCGGGCTATATGGTGAAATTCAAGCCCCTCGAACCGAGCTGGCATTTTTAGGACGGCGTTGCGGTAAGCTGCCATTTTTGGATCCTTGGCATCAAAGTCTCCATTTATTTGGGATATTGCGAGGTTCGAGTCCCCGCGCACCTCCAGGCGTTGGATGCCCATGGATACTGCCATCCGGAGACCATGTAAAAGGGCCTCATATTCGGCTGCATTGTTGGAGTCTGTGTACATAATCTGTAGTACGTATTGAACTGTGTCTCCTGTGGGGGACGTCAAAACGATGCCAGCCCCCAGTCCGGCCAACATCTTGGAGCCGTCGAAATGCATGATCCAATTTGAATATGTGTCGTATTCTTTAGGGAGTTCGGCCTTCGTGCATTCTGCGACGAAGTCGGCCAAGACTTGCGATTTGATGGCTCGTCATGGCTTATAAGTTATGTCGAATGGGAGGAGCTCAATGGCCCATTTTGCAATCCAGCCCGTTGCTTCACGTTTTTTATAATATTGTTAAGTGGTACTTCCGAGGCTACTGTTATTGAACACTCTTGAAAGTAGTGTCGTAGCTTCCGGGATGCCATGAATACCACGTACGCAATCTTTTGATAATGCGGGTACCGTGATTTGCAGGGAGTGAGGACAGTGGACACGTAATAGACCGGCTTTTGAAGGGGGAATTTGTGTCCGCCCGCTTCTCGTTCGACGACGAGTACTGCGCTTACAACCTGATGTGTTGCTGCAATGTATAATAGCATTGGTTCGCCGATGTTTGGCGCGGCCAGGACTAGGATTGTTGCCAGTATGGCTATTATTTCGTTGAGTCCGGCCGTGGCTGCATCCGTCCATTTGAAGTGTTCGGTGCGCCAAAGGAGGCGGTAAAGGGGTAGGGCCTTTTCTCCCAAGCGGGAGATAAAGCGGCTTAGAGCCGCCACGCATCCGGTTAACTTTTGTATTTGGTTGAGGTCCTTTGGGATATCTAGTTGCGACAGAGCTCGGATCTTGGCTGGATTTGCTTCAATTCCTCTACCGGATACTATGAAGCCCAAGAGCTTTCCGGCTGGAACGCCGAAAACGCATTTTTCCGGGTTGAGCTTGATGTCGTATGTTCGGAGGTTATCAAATGTGAGCCTCAAGTCGTCTACTAGAGATTCAACATGTCTTGTTTTGACGACCACATCATCTACATATGCCTCCACTGTTTTTTCGATCTGGCTTGCCAGACATGTCTGAATCATGCGCTGATATGTTGCGCTGGCGTTTTTGAGCTCGAAGGGCATTGTGTTGAAGCAGAATGGCCCGTATGGTGTGATAAATGCCATTGCGGCTTGGTCTGGTTCTGCCATCTTAATTTGATGGTAGCCAGAATATGCGTCGGGGAAACACAACGAATCGTGTCCTGTGTTAGCGTCGATAATTTGATCGATGCAGGGGAGGGGGAAGGGATCCTTTGGACAAGCCTTGTTAAGGTCTTTAAAATCAACACACAGGCGCCAGGATTTGTCCTTCTTTGGTACCATCACTAGGTTTGCTAGCCAGTCCGGATGTTTTATATCTCTGATGAATCCGGCCTCCTATAGCTTTGCTAGCTCCTCTCCCATGGCCTGTCTCTTAGGTTCGGAAAAACGCCGAAGAGCCTGTTTGATAGGTTTGAATCCTGCTTGGATATTTAAGCTGTGCTCGGCCAGCCTGCGTGGGATTCCTGGCATGTCTGAAGGGTGCCAGGCGAAAATGTCCCAGTTCTCTCATAGGAACTCTCGCAATGCGGCGTCGACATCAGGATTTAACTGTGCCCCGATGGAAGCTGTTTTATTGGGGTCCGTTGGATGGACTTGGAATTTAACTATTTCGTCCGCCGTTTTAAAGGAGGTGGACTTGGATCTTTTGTCGAGTAGCACATCGTCCCTATTCACCGTAGAGCACAGCGCAGTTAGCTCCTCAGCCGCTAGGGCTTCCGATAGTGCCTCGAGGGCCAGTGCGGCTGTCTTGTTTTCGGCGCAGAGTGCTATATCCGGATCACTAGCGAGAGTGATGATCCCGTTAGGCCCGGGAATCTTGAGCTTCATGTACCCGTAACGGGGTATTGCTTGGAAGACTGTAAATGCTACCCTCCCTGGCAGAGTGTGATAACCGCTGCTGAACGGAGCCACCTGGAACGTGACCTCTTCGGACCTGTAATTATCCGGCATGCCGAACACCACATCTAGTGTGATTTTTCCTGTATAGCACGCTTCCCGACTGGGGATTATTCCTCTAAAGGTTGTGCTGCTTCGCTCAATGCGGTTCCAGTCTATTTCCATTTTTTGAAGGGTCTCCTCATAAATGAGGTTCAATCCGCTATCGCCGTCCATGAGTACCTTGGTAAGATGAAAGCCATCCACTATTGGACTGAGGACCAATGCGGCTAGTGCTCGGGCTGTTCGGGATTTAGGTTCATCACTGGCGTTAAAGGTAATAGCCGTGTCACTCCATGGGTTTATTGTTGCTACTTGGTAGACTTCGGCAAGGCTGTGGAGTGTCCTTTTTTGCATATTATTTGATGCGAAAGTCTCGAAGACTGTTAATACCATATTGGTGTCTCTGGGGTGGCTTTCTGTGGCCTCCGGAATTAGGAGATTTTCGCCAATTTTGGCCACTTGCCGGAGTATCCAACATGCTCTAAGGCTATGAGTTGGTGTGGCGTCCTCTGTACTGTGAATTTTACAGGGTCCATTAAGCCATCCTTCCAGTATGGTTCCATGCCCTGTAGAGGGTTTTTGCTTTTTAGTGCTTGACCCGGGTGACTGGTGATGATGCACCCTTTTATTTCGGACTCGGTTTGTATTCACGACCGAATTGTCCCAAAATTTTATTTCGGTTTTCCAGGCGCTTTCCATCGCACAGTATTTTCGTACAATGGACGTCAAGTCAACAAAGCGTGTAATATCACGGCGACTTATGGCGTTGAGTATTCCCTTGTCCGTGCAATTATTGCAGAAGATTGAGATTGCGTCTTCCTCACGGCAGTCCCTTAGCCTATTCTTAACCAGGAGGAATCTGGCGCAATAATGATGTACTGTTTCATCGGGTTCTTGCCTGATTTTGGATAGATCGCTTATGTTGGGGTGGGTGGGTGGAATTAAATCTGAAGCCTCACCCCATCTAAGGCTCAGAGGCCGAGGAATTTCCGAACTCGAAAATTTGGATTCGTGGATGTTGTCCAATGAATCCAGCCCATCGCCTGACTCTAAATTCAGGTCTTGAGTGATATCCTCCCCTCCGCGGGTATCCGGCTTGGAGGGATCGAGAATCCGGACGTAGCGAGTCTTTAAGATAGATGAAGGGTCGCCGCACTGTCCCTCTACCACGGCAACGTGATGGGTGACTTGGGGAGAGTTAATCTCTCTCACATCGGGTTTAGGCCTAATCTGGTCGTAATCCGTGGCGACTCCCAGGGCAGCGAAGCGATCCAAGAGCTCGTTTATGGAGGAGAGCTCCATTGGATCTAACTGCTCGGCGAGTTCCGAGCTGACATGAAGATTGTTTTCGATGGCTCGAGAGGTCATCGTCGGCGCAGAAGCCGAACAGGCGGTCATAAGAAAACCACTTAGCCGGAGGGTTTGGCCGATAGCCAAAGCTCCCTTAGCAACGGTGTCGTCTTTAAAGACGGGGCGAGGCATCCTTCCTGATGGCGACGACACATAGGAACTCTCAATGAAAGCACCAATGTCGGTGTCAAAACCGGCGGACCTCGGGTAGGGGGTCCCGAACTGTGCGTCTAGGCCGGATGGTAACAGGAGGCAAGGGACACGAAGTTTTACCCAGGTTCGGGCCCTCTTGATGGAGGTAAAACCCTACGTCCTGCTTGATTAATATTGATGATATGGGTAGTACAAGAGTAGATCTACCACGAGATCGAAGAGGCTAAACCCTAGAAGCTAGCCTATGGTATGATTGTTGATGTGTACGTTGTCCTATGGACTAAAACCCTCCGGTTTATATAGACATCGGATAGGGTTTGGGTTACATAGAGTCGGTTACAATGGTAGGAGATCTACATATCCGTATCGCCAAGCTTGCCTTCCACGCCAAGGAAAGTCCCTCCCGGACACGGGACGAAGTCTTCAATCTTGTATCTTCACAGTCCAACAGTCCGGCCAAAGGATATAGTCCGGCTGTCCGGACACCCCCTAATCCAGGACTCCCTCAGAGTACTTCTTTTTCTACTCCCTCCTTTCCGGTTTTACAGGGCTTATCTCAAAATTTTAGTTTTTCCATTTTATAAGGCTCAATTTGGTTGTTCCCCAACACATGTTCAGATTCCAAGGTGCATTAAATCATTGCATGCAAGTATTAAGAAAAAACTAACCAATGCATGTACTTTATGCATGCATGCATTGCAATTAATGCATTGATAAACATATTTTTTTGAGAAAAACAAGAGCATTAATTAGGTGCTTTTGCAAATTACAGAAAATATTCCACCACTCACCATCTTGGTTGGTGAGATTTTTGAATTAAGCCCTATAAACCGGAAAGAAGGGAGTACTGCTGTGTACGTGCAATAACTGGCACCGTCGTATACATATCTTACGGTTAATGGGGCGTTCGACAGGAATAGCCGCGTGGCGAGCTCTAGGCTAGTCTTTTTCAGACGCATTAAACCTATCTCTCGGGACTTCTCGCACGCACCATTGTGCCACCCACAAAAACTTGTACTCTAAGTTTAGTAGTACGTTATACAGGAAGAGAAGAGGTGCACGCATGCACTCGTCCTCTCACACACGCATTTGTTTTTTCTTGAAAAGGAGGATGATGACCCCTGGCCTCTGCATCTGGGAGTCACACACGCATCTGTAGCTACGAATTGTAGTGTTCTCAACCATCTGATTGGCTCTATCATGGATGTACCTATATACTAAAACATGTCTAGATACATCTATATTTTGACAAATGGAAGGCATGTATTGTGGAACGGAGGGAGTGCTTGTCATGAAAATGGATAAAAAGGGACGTATCTAGAACTAAAATACGTCTACATACATCTCCTTTTATCCATTTTGATGACAAGTAGTACTTCTTACCCAAAGGAACTTTATATCCAACAGACACAAAATATCCGTTCGACTGTTGGAAATTACTAATCTAATGTCGAAGTAATTGCTGCATCGCCACCAAAACCCACCATTTCTTAAGCTAAAGTAGACCAAGGTAATCCCTATATTAGCATATTACTAAGATAAACAGAAGGCACTGTAGAAACATTTAGGACGTGAGCTTGTCAATCTGAATGTGGAGGGACACAAGCTTAGCCCTGGCCAGTAGCTTGGGCGGAACTGTCAGGAAGGTCAGCTCTTGCACGTCGACGTCGCCGGGATCCTTGGTGCTTGTCACCTCCATTTCCACCTTGATGGCGTCGGTCGTGCCTTTGGGCTCCCTCGGCAGGCCGTTCGCCCACAGCTTGGCCACGTAGTGCGGCAGTGGGGACGCCCCTACTCTGATGCAGACGACCGACACGGCGATAGGCGCGCCGATGTCGAGCACGCCACCGACCAAGAAAAACGCGCGGCGGTCCTCCTCCGCGAACAGCAAGAGTCGTGGCTCCGACAGTGGCACTTGCAGCTGGAGCACCTTGCCGTACTGGATCCTGTGCACGGGCATGGGATGCATGGTGCTGATGTGGTGGTAGAGCGCCGGCGGCGGGCCTTCATAGCCGCAGACGGGCATGGGGCATTTGCAGGGCACGAGCGGACACACGCTCTGGTGATCGGCGAGCTTGCGGTAAGTGACGTAGAGCCCACAGCCTTCATGCGGGCTCTCCACCCTCACTGACGAAAGGACGGAGTCCACCGCCGTGTTCCGCACGTCGAAGCCACCGCCGCGCTCGCACTTCTGGCACTGCCGCTGGTTCTCGGGGCGCTCGACGCGGCAGTCCGCGCAGGCCAGGTGCCCTCCCTTGCACTTCAGAAATCAATCGAACAGCACATCAATCAAGAAACATGCACCTTGCTCAATCAGCCGAACGGACGAGGTGTATTCGAACCTCATGCACTGGAGGCATCAAGGGGCGGAGGCACAAGATGGAGTGGAGCATGATGAGGTCCATCGAGACCTTAGAGAGCTCCATCATCGGGTCATGTTCGGTCTGCATGATCGCGCCCTCCTCGTGCACAACCATCTCTCGACTTGGGCCGGGGTATTACATAACTTTACCGTCACATATTTTATACTACTTCAAGGTGCATTAAATCAACACATGCAAGTACTCCCTCCGGTCCATTTTACTCCGCACATTAGCTTTGTCTGAAATCAAAGTTTGCTAAGTTTGACCAAATTTATATTAAAAAATATTAACATCTATAACATGTAATAAATATAATATGAAAATATATTTCGAGATGGATCTAATAATAAAAATGTTGTTATGTGAATGTTAATAATTTTTTGTATAAATTTGGTCAAAGTTGGATGAGATTGACTTCAGACAAACCTAATATGCAGAGTAAAAAGGACCGGAGGGAGTATCAAAAGGAGAGTCACGGCATGTATGCATGCATTGTAATTAATGCATCGGTAAACGCAAATTATTGAAATATATCGAGTGCAGAGCTTTGATGTGTCGCATCAACTCGTACATCAACGAGAAGTTTAATTATCCTCTCCCTCGTGGACTTAACTGCACCTGCCTTTGGCTGTATGACAGGTTGGCCACACACATGTCGAGCCCACCTGTCATACACGCAAAGGCAGGAGCGTCCCTCCCTCGCCCATGAGCGTGGTGGCTTGCAAGACCAGGAGAAGCTTTCGCTACACGCTCTCCCTCCCGCACGCGGTGGACATGCAACAGTTCAATCGGTGTCAGATGGCCAGAAGCGTACTGTAGTACTCCTCTAGTGCAGTAGTACTCCATCATTGTTTGACTTCCCAAAGAGGCGAAGAGCCAAGCGCAGCCCGGATGCTCGTGTGGCAGTTTCATGTGTAGAGTAGTCTAGGATAGCGTGTATCGTGCCTGTAAGCTTAAAATCGTTGGGGTCGGCTCCATGCTATGTGGCCGTCTCGAAGTTTTTAAAAAAAATTAAAATAGTCTTCTGGCCCTACCTGACACCCTGGTGATTGTAGTTTGCACGCTCATTTGGTCAAGACAGGAATATATATTTTAATTTGTTTTTTCAAAAAGAGGGGACTCCCCGGCCTCTGAATCAGAACGATGCATATGGCCACATATATTTTAATTTGCGGTGGGTAAATGTTAGAGGTTGCAGCAAATATATTGTACACTGCGGGTCTTCCAGCCAAGTTTAGAGGCAAGCATGTGGGGCCAGTGCTAAGATGTGTTGATACGTCTCCAACGTATCTATAATTTTTGATTGCTCCATGCTATATTATCTACTGTTTTGGACTATATTGTGCTTTATTTTCCACTTTTATATTATTTTTGGGACTAACCTATTAACCGGAGGCCCAGCCTAGAATTGTTGTTTTTTACCTATTTCAGTGTTTCGAAGAAACGGAATATCAAACGGAGTCCAAACGGAATGAAACCTTCGGGAACGTGATTTTCTTACCGAACGTGATCCAGGAGACTTGGACCCTGCTCCAAGGAACAAAAGAGGCGGTCACGAGGGTGGGGGGCGCGCCCCCTGCCTCGTGGGCCCCTCGTTGCTCCTCCGGCGTACTTCTTCCTCCTATATATACACACATACCCCCAAACGATCAGAACAGGAGCCAAAAACCTAATTCCACCGCCGCAACTTTCTGTATCCACGAGATCCCATCTTGGGGCCTGTTCTGGAGCTCCGCCGGAAGAGGGCCGTCATCACGGAGGGCTTCTACATCATCATAGCCTCTCCGATGAAGTGTGAGTAGTTTACCTCAGACCTTCGGGTCCATAGTTAGTAGCTAGATGGCTTCTTCTCTCTCTTTGAATCTCAATACAAAGTTCTCCCCCTCTCTTGTGGAGATCTATTCGATGTAATCTTCTTTTTGAGGTGTGTTTGTTGAGATCGATGAATTGTGGGTTTATGATCAAGTCTATCTATGAATAATATTTGAATCTTCTCTGAATTCTTATATGTATGATTGGTTATCTTTGCAAGTCTCTTCGAATTATCCATTTGGTTTGGCCAACTAGATTGGTAGTTCTTGTCATGGGAGAAGTGCTTAGCTTTGGGTTCGATCTTGCGGTGTCCTTACCCAGTGACAGAAGGGGCAGCAAGGCACGTATTGCACTGTTGCCATCGAGGATAACAAGATGGGGTTTATTTCATATTTTATGAATTTATCTCTCTACATCATGTCATCTTGCTTAAGGCGTTACTCTGTTTTTAACTTAATACTCTAGATGCATGTTGGATAGCGTTCGATGAGTGGAGTAATAGTAGTAGATGCAGAATTGTTTCGATCTACTTGTCACGGATGTGATGCCTATATACATGATCATGCCTAGATATTCTCATAACTATGCTCAATTCTGTCAATTGCTCAACAGTAATTTGTTCACCCACCGTAGAATACTTATGCTCTTGAGAGAAGCCACTAGTGAAACCTATGGCCCCCGAGTCTATTCTCATCATATCAATCTCCATCACTTCAATCTTGCTTTGCTTTTTTACTTTGCTTTTACTTTTTACTTTGCATCTTTATACCAAAAATACCAAAAATATTATATCTATTAGATCTCACTCTCATAAGTGACCGTGAAGGGATTGACAACCCCTAATCGCGTTGGTTGCGAGTAGCTATCGTTTTGTGCAGGTACGAGGGACTTGAGCGTGGCCTCCTACTGGATTGATACCTTGGTTCTCAAAAACAGAGGGAAATACTTACGCTACTATGCTGCATCATCCCTTCCTCTTCGGGGAAAACCAACGCAAGCTCAAGACGCAGCATGTGTCGCGTCAACTCGTACAACGAGGAGGAGCTTGATTTTACTACACGCATTCTCCCTCACCCATGCACGCGGTTGCTCGGAAATGAGGACAGGCTTTTGCTTAGTAGTACTTCTACAACAAGCTATCTGTCCCGCTTGTGGTGGACGGACATGCTGCAGTGGATTTGACACTGTAGAAGCAGTAGTAGTAACATCATTATTCATCTTCTCGAAGAGGCGAAGAGCCAAGCGCAAACCGAATGTTGCAGTTGCGAACATTGGAGCACGCATATAGCCAGGCTCTTGCATGAGACAAAATTGCTATGTGAGCCCACTATTGTGCTAGTACGTACAACTACTTGCTAGTATAGCCCCACCACTCGAATCCATCTACTCCCAAGTCTCTGCGCAACACTGCTCACTCCAATCCAAGACCACGTGACCAGAAGCCACAAGCACCTATGGAGGCGATGGACGCGAGCGGCAGTCGGCTGTGCCAAATCATCCAAGGCGCCGGCATGCGGCCCCACACCGCGCAGCGTTTCCAGACGGTGCTGGGGACCGCAGGCATCGTTCACGCGGTCATCGCCGCCAAGGGAGGAAACCCACAGCTGTCGGAGGGGCTCGATCCTCTGCCCGTGCCATTCTCTCCAACACAGCACCGGCTCGGGATGTCCTCCGACCCTTCTTCCTCCCTGTCGTATTGTCCGCAGATCCGACCTGCCGCCACCGACATCCCGGCGACCCTTAGGTATAAGTTCTTCGAAAGCGGCCTTGCTCTACTGCTCCAGCTCCCCACGTGTCTGCATGTGCATCTTTTTCTACTCCCATCAGTTCTTCCAAAGCCACCAAATTTTTTAGTATTATTAGAGGTAAAGCTACTTCATGCATTCGAATTTAGGGCTTTGTTCAAACAACGAAGAAAGGGGGGAAAGTTGTAGCATGAATCTAGGACTTGATTCAAAGAGGAAATAATATGGTGAAAGTAGTAGAGACCGGATACCCAACTGGTCTCTTGGTTGAAAAGGGAAATAATGGGAAAATGCAGTACAAACTGGATAAGGAACAGATCTATTATTGGTTGAAAAAAGGATAGAAAGTGGCGGCTGGTGGACAAGTCAACAGAGTATGTCCAGGATTAGATTTGCTGCCATCACATAGTAAAAGGTCTCTAGGATTAGATTTGCTGCCCTCACATAGTAAAAGGTCTCAGGATTAGATTTGCTGCCCTCACATAGTAAAAGGTCTCGGGATTAGATTTGCTGCCCTCACGTAGTAAAAGGTCTCCAGGATTAGATTTGCTGCCCCCATATAGTAAAAGGTCTCCAGGATTAGATTTGCTTCCCTCACATAGTAAAAGGTCTCCAGGATTAGATTTGCTACCCTCACATAGTACAAGGTCTCCAGGATTAGGTTTGCTGCCCTCACATAGCATGAAAAAACTCGGCATCACCACTTTATGCCTCCTTGTAGGTACATTGTGCTGATGCGTCCACTGTCGCATGTCCTTATACCAACCTTTTGTTGTTGTTAATGTAAGGGCGCATGTAAAAAGAAGCGATCACACTGTTACCTTAGGGACATGTCTAACCAGTGTTATTGTTAATCTAATGCCTCCAGTGATAAGATGCAATTAAACTGTGTTACAAATGGCACTCCTGCTGTTTTCCCAGTATGATATGTAAGATGCTCCTTTACGCTGCTGAGTGTCCTGGTGTCCCCACGGTCCCATGCCCTTAAACCAACTCTTTAGCTGCTGTTGATTTACTGTGTCTGGTAAACAAGCAATGCCACCATTAAAGTAATCCCATATTTGAGGAATCTCATTGTTGATCGTAATGCTTCTGGTAACATGAAGCATTGCTGACGTTTTAAAATTTCTACTGTCCTTGCGTGATTGACATGAACATAATTAAGATGCTTCTTTTCATTTTGTATATGTTACGTATATTCTTATTGACCAGCAACTGTTTACTTTCTATCTTTTTGTGCAGATAGGGATATCCATTTCACCTTGTTGCTATTGTGACCTTTTGGTGAACTGCACAAAATGCTTTTTTGGAATGAGTGTCTTGTGAAGTTCAACTAAAATGTCACGTGGGCAACAACTATCAATTTTGGTGGAACTGCACAAAATGGTGATTGGAGTTTCCAAAATCTCCGTCAAGTTCTGCTGGTAATCTCGTGCAACATTTTATTAGCCTTTGCAAGATGGAGCCGTCACTGTCACCACAATGGCACTTTATTTTAGTGGAACTGCACAAAAGGATAAGAAAATTATAGTTGCACCTTACATGATCCGGACAGCCAACCTTAATGTTCCTCAATTTTAGTGCAACTACTAAAGAAGAACCTGCTAGCTCACAAGAGCAAGTACTTCTTGCTAGCTGAATGATGCAATCTTTGCTTCATTTCAGGTGAACTGCAGAAAAAGGGGCATGAATTGAATCATGGAACTCCAGGCAGACCTCATCCAAGTAGAGCTGGAGGTTGAGTTCAAGGAGGCCGCTATTAAAGCGAAATCATGCTCTCCTGTCTCCTTGTTTGTGCTGTGCAAACAAGTTGTGCAAACAGGAATACTCAACTACAGATGTTGTGACGGTCAAGAGCTTTCGCCAAGTTCTTCGATTGTATGACATGGCTAGCCAAGATGGATTTAATCCCGATATTCACTTTATTAAAAGGATCTAATGGGTTGGTTTTGAATCTTGCAAGCTGGGAATCAGTGAGATGTGTAGGCATCTTTGTTGTACTTATTATTTGAATCTTATTTGTTGGTTCTGAATCTTGCAAGCTGGGAATCAATGAGATGTGTAGGCATCTTTGTTGTACTTATTAATTATTTGGATCTTATTTGTTGGTTCTGAATCTTGCAAGCTGGGAAACAATGAGATGTGTAGGCATCTTTGTTGTACTTATTATTTGGATCTTATTTGTTGGTTCTGAATCTTGCAAGCTGGGAAACACGGCATGATGATGTAGAGGACAACAACCATAACAAACAGTTCAAACTTGGTAGTATTATCTTTGTGAAAGTGCGACAAATGTGATGATCGTGTGCGTCCTAAGAATAATAATTCTAATTGTTGTGCATGTTGATCTTGTGGCACTGATAGAACGAGTGAATGCATTGCTTGTTTTAAGTATAAATTTCTATTAAAGCTAATTAAATTTAAGTAAAGTGACCACTAACTCCTTCTATTACAGTAGCAATACAGACCCACTCGTGAACCGACGTGTGGCCAAGGGTGCATCTTCTGCCGGGTGTGCAATAGACAAGGGAGGGGTAGTAACTGTTGTCGCCTGTACACACTCAGCTTACTGTTGAATCCAGTTCCCCAAGAGCTGAAAAACGAACTGATGGCGCCGCCTACACACTCGTTCACTCGAAGAGACTCCAATGGCGATCCGAGGGGTGAGCCTGCTGGATATGGACTTCAGCAAGGAGTTCCCCTTTGAGTTCGCCGTTCAGTCCTATGGCTGCACCAAGTTGAATGTGATGTACACCAACGATACGGACTCGGTGAAGCTCTGCCTCGCCTCAGTCCTATGGCTGCACCAGGTTCTGGAGCATTTGCCCGTTTCATTGGCAGCGCCGACTGCACCTTCGCTACGGTGGAGAGAAGGAAGAACGCGACGATTCATCCATCTGGTGCAACAAGCTTGTCGACATCCAGAAGCAATACAAGATCATCAGCAACGGGCAGGAGAAAGTCTCTATGGTTGACCTCGCTGAGACCATCATCGACCCCTGATACGCCAACATGAAAGAAGACGACCTGAACACCTGGGACATACCTCTGAATCTAGCCTACATAACCTACGTGGCCAAGGACGCATACGCATGCTACGACATGTACAGGCAGATATTGGACATGAGGGCGTGTCTGCTTCCCGTAACCGATGAGTACACGGACAGCCACAGCGTCATGATCAAACGTGCTAGGAAGGTCTAGATATTGTACTTTATCTGTTTATAAGCACCTTTATCATCTGAGTGTTTCATGCATTAGCCTATGTGTCGTAATTATCTGTTTTGTCCGAAATATTTCTTTTAAGAACCCATTAACCTGATTGCTTATTTAGTGGCTATTTGCTTATGTATGTAAACTAGTTCACTTGTCCGTAAAAAACTAGTTCACTCGGCTACCGTGCTTTGAATCTCCTTCCTCCCAACATATTCCCCTCCTCAGGTGGACCCAGCAGGACCCTGAATTTTCTCCCACTTCCTTTTTCGATGTAAACTGAGTTTTTCTCCCAGTACTTTCCCCTAGAACCAACTCAACTGTCCCACGTCTAGCCTAAAAAATAATAATACCCCACGTACTATTAACTCATCAAATTAAAATGATATTTTATTTCGTAAGTTGAAAGTTCTTACAAAATAATAATAATAATTGTTTATATATAACTTGGCAAGTTAACTCCTAGTGATTGCGTACATAAGTTTGCAAAGATTTTACTGACGTGCAATCATGTGTTTATGTTTTTATAACATTTCTCCATCTAGCCCAACATGATATTTTCATCTAGCCCAGCAAGTCCGCGGATTTCGAGAAAATGCAAATGGGATTTAAACGGGCTGCATAGATGCTACATCATTGTTTCACCCAGCCCACCAAATGGACTAAAAAACAAATGGACTGGTTGACATGTGGGCCCGTAGGTCGAAGCCTAAGAAGGCGTTGGATTTACATCCAACAGCCGGCATTCTTCTTCAATCTCTCGTCTTCTTGCTCCAGCCGCCCAAAGCAGCGCAGGTTGTGCCGCGTGCTCCTGCCTCTCGTGGCCAGCTGTGATGCCGTGGAGGCATCACCGCCCCCTACTACTCCCACCGCTGGCCCAGGGTATCCCTCTACTCACCCACACCCCCTGTTATTCTGCGGCGACGGCAGCCTCACGCCGCAATCGAACCAGTGAACCCTTATACTCCTCTCCACGTGGGCATCCACTGTCGCGTCTTCCCCGGCTCCGCGTCGTCCCCTTCCTAGGCCTCGTTGCCGTCCACCGCCTTGGTGCTCTCGGCGCGGCGTGGTCAATGTGGTCAACGACCGACTTCCATCGGAAGAGTACTGTACGTGGAGAGGCTGACAGCTGGGTCCACGGCCACAGCCCAGTTTTTTGTGATTTGCCAAGTAAGTCGCTTTGTCGGGCCTGTTGGGCTGGAAATCTTTCAAGACGAGGAGAGCTTCATTCGGCTGGCCGAGAAAATGGCCTATCAGAAATGAGAAATGGGTTGTACATTTTTAAAACAAATCAAACCGGCAATTAGTTTCAAATATCTTTTTTTCATTTCGAGATTTTAAATTACATTATTTTTTGTGCATGGAGAATTTGTTGGATTTTATATTGATATACATTTATTTTTAAAATCAGTTTGAATGTGAGTCGAAATTTCGGGATTAAAAACAGTTCGGACCGCACCGAAGTATGCAAAATTTCGTATAATTTTTTAACCGTGGCCACAATATGGGTTGTAATGCTAACAAAAAGAATATGGGCTCCAAAAATACCTTAAGAATTAGAAAATGGGTTGTAAATTATTAGAAATAATGGCAGATGGGTTGTATGCTGTTTTCCACAGATTTGAGGCTTTCCTAAAAAAAAAGAGGTTGACGCACAAGCAGTGACTGTTGGATGTCCATCGAACGGCCGTCGTGCTTCTTTAATCTCTGCTCTTCCTGCTCGAGCCGCTCAAACAAGCGCTGGCGGGACTGCCTGCTCCCTCCTTCCCGTGGCCGGCTGTGCTGCCGCGCAGGCCTCACCGCCCCATCATACTCCCATCACTGGCCTAGCCATCCCTCTACTCACCCACACCTGCTGTTATTCTCTGGCTATGGCAGACGAACCAGTAAACCCTCGTACAGTCGTACTCCCCTCCGCGTGGGAAACAACTGTCGAGTCTTCCCTGCCTCCGTGTCGTTCCCTTCCTAGGCCTCGCCGTCGTCCACCGCCCTGGTGCTCTCGGCGCGGCCTGGTCAACGTGGTCAACGACCGACATGCACCTGAAGTGGATTGTAAGTGGAGAGGCTGACAGCTGGGTCCACGGCCGCTCGCAAGGAAATGCCTCCTTATAATGCTCAAAATAATGATTCCTCTACCTGACATCAGGGACCCACCGAAAGGGACTCTGTATTTTGCGAAAAAACGTTACCGCCGCTAACAGCTCGGACCCACCAGCTATATCTTCGCACGCAAGGAAGTGCCTCCTTATTACGGACAAAAAAATGAATACTCCCCCTATTAGCTGGGACCCATTATAGTGGCAGGCTGACTTGTGGGCCTACTAAGTTGACGGGGACGGAGGGCTTTGTAAACTTAGTCAATATGCACGATTCTAGCTCCAGTGACCGTACGATGTCCATCCAACGACCGTAGTGCTTCTTCAACCTCTAGTCTTCTTGCTCCAGCCGCCCAAACCAGCGTCAGTCGTGCCTCGTGCTCCTGCCTCCTGTGGCCGGCTACGATGCGGCGGAGGCCTCACCGCCCCTAGTACTCCCACCGCTGGCCAGGCCATCCCTCTACTCACCCACACCCCCTGTTATTCTACGGGGACGGCAGCCTCACACCGCAGCGAACCAGTGAACCCTCGTACTCCTCTACGCGTGTGCATCCACTGTCGTGTCTTCCCCGGCTCCGTGTCGTCCCCTTCCTAGGCCTCGCCGTCATCCACCGCCCTAGTGCTCTCGGCGCGGCGTGGTCAACGTGGTCAAGGAAGGGCTCCCATCGGACATGGACTGTACATGGAGAGGCTGACAGCTGGGTCCACGGCCGCAGCAAGGAAGTGCCTCCTTATCACGTGCAAAATAATTATTCATCCACCTAATAGCGGGGACCCACCGGACGGGCCACCGTATTTCACGAAAAAACGTTTGCCCTTGACTGCCGGGACCCACCAGCTACATCTTCGCACGCAAGGAAGTGCGTCCGGGCAAAAAAAAACGATTCGCCCCCCTAACTGCTGGGACCCACCAGCTACATCTTTGCAGGCAAGGAAGTACCTGATAGTCAGGACCCACCTGGTCGAAGCGTACGTAGCGTTGTCATCCTGGTCGCGAACGTGTATGTACATATATACTGGTGGATGTAGAGGCGTGCATGTGTCGTAGTACAGGCGCGTACGTGTCGTGGTAGAGACGCGCACGTAGCATGTACATGTACGTACAGCGGTCAGGGTGTAAGAAAGAAAATACGGCCACATATGTGTACATACGGGCGGGGTCTCCAACGCCTACTCGTGCATACGTACGGCCAGGGCTCGTGTACATGGCTGGGTCGGAACGGAGAAACAACGTCGTCATCGTGTTCATGGGGAGGCAACGGAATGCGTCGTGTTCATGGGGAGGCAACGGATTGCGTCGTGTTCTCGGGAGGCAACGGAACGCGTGGGAGCCAACCGGCTGGGTCGGAACGGAATGCATGGTCGTGTTCATTGGGAGGGCTTGGACAGAACAGATGATAGAAACGAGGCCTGGCGTACCTCACAACGGAGGAAACGGACCTCCTATGTTCGGAACGGGGTCCTGTTGATCTGGAGGGGTCTGGCGTACCGCAAAACGGAGGAAACGGACCTCCTACGGTCGAAACGGGGGTCCTGTTGATCGGGAGGGGTGTGGCGTACCGCAAAACGGACGAAACGGACTTGTGTTGGAGCGCTACGGTCGAAACGGGGGTCCTGTCCATCGAGAGGGGTGTGGCATTTGCGCAAAACAGGACTCCACGAGATACTGTTCATCTCCACCGTCGAGCTCCTCCAGCCTCCACAGGCTACCGTCGACCTCTTCCAACCTCCACGGGCTCCTATTCATCCAGCCTCCACCGCGTGCTACTCCACCGGCTACTGTTCAACCACCCCTCCACGGGCACCCCTCCACCGTCTACTGTTCATCCAGCCCTCCACACCACGGGGTCCTGCTCAACCACCCCTCCACAGGCACCCCTCCACCGTCTACTATTCATCCAGCCCTCCACCACACCATGGGGTCCTGTTCATCCAGAGGCAACGCCACCCCTCACTGTTCATCCAACCCCCCCCCCCGGCAACGCTCACTGTTCATCCCAGAGGAAGCATCGATTGGCTTCAGTTAGAAGCAGTAGCGAAGGAATCGCTCGATCGGGTTCAGTTACCAGCCATCAATCGATCGCTCGGGTTCAGTAACGCGTAGCCTGCAGTGCAATCACTCGGGTTCAGTTAGAGCCCAACGCCTCGCTCAGGTTCAGTTAGAGCCAACGCCTCGCACACACGCACGTGTGTGTACAAGAGAAACGCGCATCGCTCGTCCCCCGACCTCCCACCGTAACCGGGAACTCCCTGAAATTTTCCTCCCCCTCGCTTCTACCACGGTTTTTTCCGTCATGGACGGCCCAAAGAATTTCATGCAGCTGCGTCTCCGGCCCGCCCAGGACAAAAAGCCCATTTTCTGTCATGATTTTTTGTCATAGAAGTAGGAGCCCACCACATCTATGATGATACCGGGTTTGGTCACAATTATCGTCATAGAAGTGTCATATGTATGACAGAAAAAAAATTCATTCGGCCCAAAATGTCATGGATGTGTCTTTTTTTTGTAGTTAATACTCGGGTTAAACTTGACGAGCCTAACATATGCAGATATGGCCACAGAACACTGGAGACCGAAAGGTCGAGCATGAATCATATGGTAGATATGATCAACATAGTGATGTTCACCATTGAAAACTACTCCATCTCACGTGATGATCGGACATGGTTTAGTTGATTTGGATCACGTGATCATTTAGATGACTAGAGGGATGCCTATCTAAGTGGGAATTCTTAAGTAATATGATTAATTGAACTTTAATTTATCATGAACTTAGTCCTGATAGTATTTGCATAACTATGTTATAGATCAATAGCTCGCGATGTAGCTCCCCATTTATTTTGATATGTTCCTAGAGAAAAACTAAGTTGAAAGATGTTAGTAGCAATGATACGGATTGTATCTGTGATCTGAGGGTTATCCTCATTGCTGCACAGAAGAATTATGTCCTTGATGCACCGGTAGGTGACAGACCGATTGTAGGAGCAGATGCAGACGCTATGAACGTTTGGCGAGCTCGATATGATGACTACTTGATAGTTTAGTGCACCATGCTTTATGGCTTAGAATCGGGGCTTCAAAGATGTTTCGAACGCCACGGAGCATATGAGATGTTCCAAGAGTTGAAATTAGTATTTCAGACTCATGCCCATGTTGAAAGGTATGGGACCTTTGACAAGTACTTTGCCTACAAGATGGAGGAGAATAGCTCAGCTAGTTTGCATGTGCTCAGAATGTCTGAGTACAACAATCACTTGAATCAAGTGGGAGTTAATCTTCCAGATAAGATAGTGATTGACAGAGTTCTCTAGTCACTATCACCAAATTAATGGAACTTCGTGATGAACTATAATTTCCAAGGGATAACGGAATGATTCCCAAGCTCTTCATGATGCTGAAATCAACGAAGGTACAAATCAAGAAAAGCATCAAGTGTTGATGGTTGACAGGACCACTAGTTTCAAGAAAAGGGCAAAGGGAAGAAGGGGAACTTCAAGAAGAACGACAAGCAAGTTGCTGCTCAAGTGAAGAAGCACAAGTCTAGACCTAAAGCCTGAGACTAAGTGCTTCTACCGCAAAGGGACTGGTCACTTGAAGCAGAACTGCCCCAAGTATTTGTCGGATAAGAAGGATGGCAAAGTGAACAAAGGTATATTTGATATACATGTTATTGATGTATACTTCACTAGTGTTTATAGCAACCCCTCAGTATTTGATACTAGTTCAGTTGCTAAGATTAGTAACTCGAAACGGGAGTTGCAGAATGAACAAAGACTAGTTAAGGGTGAAGTGATGATGTATGTTGGAAGTGGTTCCAAGATTGATATGATCATCATCGCACACTCCCTATATTTTCGGGATTGGTGTTGAACCTAAATAAATGTTATTTGGTGTTTGCGTTAAGCATGAATATGATTTGATCATGTTTATTGCAATACGGTTATTCATTTAAAGTCGGAGAATAATTGTTCTTCTATTTACATGAATAAAACCTTCAATGGTCATACACCCAAGGTGAATGGTTTATTGAATCTCGATCATAGTGATACACATTTTCATAATATTGAAGCCAAAACATGCAAAGTTAATAATGATAGTGCAACTTATTTGTGGCACTGCCGTTTAGGTCATATTGGTGTAAAGCGCATGAAGGAACTCCATGTTGATGGGTTTTTGGAATCACTTGATTATGAATCACTTGATGCTTGCGAACCATGCCACATGGGCAAGATGACTAAGACTCTGTTCTCCGGAACAATGGAGCGAGAAACTGACTTATTGGAAATAATACATACTGATGTATGCGGTCCGATGAGTGTTGAGGCTCGCGGAGGGTATCGTTATTTTCTGAACTTCACACATGATTTGAGAAGATATGCGTATATCTACTTGATGAAACATAAGTCTGAAACATTTGAAAAGTCCATAGAATTTCAGAGTGAAGTGGAAAATCATCGTAACAAGAAAACAAAGTTTATGTGATCTGATCATGGAGGAGAATATTTGAGTTACGAGTTTGGTCTTCATTTGAAACAATGCAGAATAGTTTCGCAACTCACGCCACCTGGAACACCACGGCGTAATGGTGTGTCCAAACATCGTAACTGTACCTTATTAGATATGGTGCAATCTATGATGTCTCTTACCGATTTACCACTACGTTTTGGGGTTATGCATTAGAGTCAGCTGCATTCATGTTAAATAGGGCACCATCTAAATCCGTTGAGAGCACGCCATATGAACTGTGGTTTGGCAAGAAACCAAAGTTGTCGTTTCTTAAAGTTTGGAGTTGCGATGCTTATGTGAAAAAGTTTCATCCTGATAAGCTCAAACCCATATCGGAGAAATGTGTCTTCATAGAATACCCAAAGGAAACTGTTGGGTACACCTTCTATCAAAGATCCAAAGGCAAGATCTTTGTTGCTAAAAGTGGATCCTTTCTAGAGAAGGAGCTTCTCTCGAAAGAAGTGAGTGGGAGGAATGTAGAACTTGATGAGGTAACTATACCTTCTCCCGAATTGGAAAGTAGTTCATCACAGAAATCAGTTCTAGTGATCTCTACACCAATTAGTGAGGAAGCTAATGACGATGATCATGAAACTTCAGATCAAGTTACGACCGAACCTCGTAGGACAACCAGAGTATGGTCCGCACCAGAGCGGTACGGTAATCCTTTCTGGAAGTCATGTTACTAGACCATGACGAACCTACAAACTATGAGGAAGTGATGATGAGCCCAGATTCCGTGAAATGGCTTGAGGCCATGAAATCTGAGATGGGATCCATGTATGAGAACAAAGTATGGACTTTCATTTACTTGCCCGATGATCGGTGAGTCATTAAGAATAAATGGATCATCAAGAGGAAGACGGACGCTGATAGTAGTGTTACTATCTACAAAGCTCGAATTGTCACAAAATGTTTTTGACAAGTTCAAGGTGTTGACTATGATGAGATTTTCTCACTCGTATCGATGCTTAAAAGTCTGTCCGAATCATGTTAGCAGTTGCCGCATTTTATGAAATCTGACAAATGGATGTCAAAACTATATTCCTTCATGGATTTCTTAAAATAAGAGTTGTATATCATGCAACAAGAAGGTTTTGTTGATCCTAAAGGTGCTAACAAAGTGAGCAAGCTCCAGTGATCCATTTATGGACTGGTGCAAGCATCTCGGAGTTGGAATATGTGCTTTGATAAAGTGATCAAAGCATATGGTTTTATACAGACTTGCGGTGAAGCCTGTATTTACAAGAAAGTGAGTGGGAGCACTACAACATTTCTGATAAGTATATGTGAATGACATATTGTTGATCAGAAATAATGTAGAATTTTCTAGAAAACATAAAGGAGTGTTTGAAAAGAGTTTTTCAAAGAAAGACGATGAAGCTGCTTACACATTGAGCATCAAGATCTATAGAGATAGATCAAGACACTTGATAAGTTTTTTCAATGAGTACATACCTTGACAAGATTTTGAAGTAGTTCAAAATGGAACAGTCAAAGAAGGAGTTCTTTCCTGTGTTGCAAGGTGTGAAATTGAGTAGAGACTCAAAACCCGACCACGGCAGAAAATAGAAAGAGAATGAAAAGTCATTCCCCATGCCTCGGTCATAGGTTCTATAAAGTATGCTATGATGTTTACCAGTCCTATTGTATACCTTAGCATTTTTCTGGCAAGCGAGTACAATAGTGATCTAGGAGTAGCTCACTGGATAGCGGTCAAAATTATCCTTAGAAGACTAAGGAAATATTTCTCGGTTCTGGAGGTGATAAAAGAGTTCATCGTAAAGAGTTACGTCGATGCAAGCTTTTTACATTGATCTAGATGACTCTAAGTCTCGATCTGGATACATATTGAAAGTGGGAGCAATTAGCTAGAGTAGCTCCATGCAGAGCATTGTAGACATAGAAATTTGCAAAATACATACGGATCTGAATGCTGCAGACCCGTAGACTAAACTTCTCTCACAAGCAAAACATGATCACTCTTTGGGTATTAATCACATAGCGATGTGAACTAGATTATTGACTCTAGTAAACCCTTTGGGTATTAGTCACATGGAGATGTGAACTAATCACATAAAGATGTGAACTAGATTATTGACTCTAGTGCAAGTGGAAGATTGAAGGAAATATGACCTAGAGGCAATAATAAAGTTATTATTTATTTCCTTATATCATGATAAATTTTTATTATTCATGCTAGAATTATATTAACCGGAAACTTAGTACATGTGTGAATACATAGACAAACAGAGTGTCACTAGTATGCCTCTACTTGACTAGCTCGTTAATCAAAGATGGTTAAGTTTCCTAGCGATGGACAAGATTTGTCATTTGATGAACGGGATCACATCATTAGAGAATAATGTGATTGACTTGACCCATCCGTTAGCTTAGCATGATGATCGTTTAGTTTGTTGCTATTGCTTTCTTCATAACTTATACATGTTCCAATGACTATGAGATTATGCAACTCCCGATTACCGGAGGAACACTTTGTGTGCTACCAAACGTCACAACGTAACTGGGTGATTATAAAGGTGCTCTACAGGTGTCTCCGATGGTACTTGTTGAGTTGGCATAGATCGAGATTAGGATTTGTCACTCCAATTGTCGGAGAGGTATCTATGGGCCCTCTCGGTAATGCACATCACTATAAGCCTTGCAAGCAATGTAACTAATGAGTTAGTTGCGGGATGATGTATTACAGAACGAGTAAAGAGACTTGCCGGTAACGAGATTGAGCTAGGTATTGAGATACCGACGATCGAATCTCGGGCAAGTAACATACCGATGACAAAGGGAACAACGTATGTTGTTATGCGGTTTAACCGGTAAATATCTTCATAGAATATGTAGGAGCCAATATGAGCATCCAGGTTCCGCTATTGGTTATTGACCGGAGACGTGTCTCGGTCATGTCTACATAGTTCTCGAACCCGTAGGGTCCGCACGCTTAACGTTCGGTGACGACTGGTAATGTGAGTTTATGTGTTTTGACGTACCGAAGGTAGTTCAGAGTCCCAGATGAGATCAGGGACATGACGAGGAGTCTCTAAATGGTCGAGACGTAAAGATCCATATATTGGACGATGATACGTCTCCAACGTATCTATAATTTTTGATTGCTCCATGCTATATTATCTACTGTTTGCACATTATTGGGCTTTATTATCCACTTCTATATTATTTTTTGGACTAACCTATTAACCGAAGGCCCGGCCCAGAATTGTTGTTTTTTTGCCTATTTTAGGGTTTCGAAGAAAAGGAATATCAAACGGAGTCCAAACGGAATGAAACCTTCGGGAACGTGATTTTCTCACCGAACATGATCCAGGAGACTTGGACCCTATGTCAAGACACAAAGGAGGAGGCCACGAGGTAGGGGGTGCACCTACCCCCCCGAGGCGCACCCTCCACCCTCGTGGGCCCCCTGTTGCTCCACCGACGTACTCCTTCCTCCTATATATACCTACGTACCCCCAAACGATCAGATACGGAGCCAAAACCATTCCACCGCTGCAACTTTCTGTAGCCATGAGATCCCCTCTTGGGGCCTGTTCCGGAGCTCCATCGGAGGGGGTATCCATCACGGAGGGCTTCTACATCATGACCATTGCCCCTCCGATGAAGTGTGAGTAGTTCACCTCAGACCTATGGGTCCATAGTTATTAGCTAGATGGCTTCTTCTCTCTTTTTGGATCTCAATACAATGTTCTCCCCCTCTCTTGTGAAGAACTATTCGATGTAATCTTCTTTTTGCAGTGTGTTTGTTGAGACCGATGAATTGTGGGTTTATGATCAAGTCTATCTATGAACAATATTTGAATCTTCTCTGAATTCTTTTATGTATGATTGGTTATCTTTGCAAGTCTCTTTGAATTATCAGTTTGATTTGGCCTACTAGATTGATCTTTCTTGCAATGGGAGAAGTGCTTAGCTTTGGGTTCAATCTTGTGGTGTCCTTTCCCAGTGACAGTAGGGGCAGCAAGGCACGTATTGTATTGTTGCCATCAAGGATAACAAGGTGGGGTTTTCATCATATTGCATGAGTTTATCCCTCGACATCATGTCATCTTGCTTAAGGTGTTACTCTGTTTTCATTAACTTAATACTCTAGATGCATGCTGGATAGCGGTCGATGAGTGGAGGAATAGTAGTAGATGTAGGCAGGAGTCGGTCTACTTGTCTCGGACGTGATGCCTATATACATGATCATGCCTAGATATTCTCATAACTATGCTCAATTCTGTCAATTGCTCAATAGTAATTCGTTCACCCACTGTAGAATACTTATGCTCTTGAAAGAAACCACTAGTGAAACCTATGGCCCCCGGGTCTATCTTCACCATATTAATCTTCCAATACTTAGTTATTTCCTTTGCTTTTTACTTTGCTTTTATTTTACTTTGCATCTTTATCATAAAAATATCAAAAATAGTATCTTATCATATCTATCAGATCTCACTCTCGTAAGTGGCCGTGTAGGGATTGACAACCCCTTATCGCGTCGGTTGCGAGGATTTATTTGTTTTGTGCAGGTACGAGGGACTCGCGCGTACGCTCCTACTGGATTGATACCTTGGTTCTCAAAAACTGAGGGAAATACTTACGCTACTCTGCTGCATCATCCCTTCCTCTTTGGGGAAAAACCAACGCAGTGCTCAAGAGGTAGCAAGAAGGATTTCTGGCGCCATTGCCGAGGAGTCTACGCAAAAGTCAATATACCAAGTACCCATCACAAACCCTATCTCCCGCATTACATTATTTGCCATTTGCCTCTCATTTTCCTCTCCCCCACTTCACCCTTGTCGTTTTATTCGCCCTCTCTCTCTATCTTCCCTCTCTTTCTCTATTTGCCTCTTTTTGCCCTTTGCACTTTCTGCCGTTATGTCTGACTAGCGGAAATTATTGTCGATATGGACAATAATAATGTCATGACAAATTTTGATGCTCCTGCTAAAGAACCCCCCATCTTACATACAAAAAAATCTGTGTTGGTAGTGGTAATATTATTGGAAAAGTAGTTATTCAAGATTTCTTTACTTGTGAAGGTGCTTCACCTTCTATGGTTAGTTCTATCCTTCATAGAACTAGTAGTCTTGCGGACGCTATTGCCATGCTTGTGGTTGAACTTGAAAGACAATTCATGCACTTGCATCCTTGCATACAAAGGATTTTCCTAGAATTTTCTAATATTGAGCATTCTTCTGTTAAGCGTGCCGCTACTATCTTTTTGGCTCATGAGTTTAGATTCATAATAAGAGAAGCCAAAGAAATCTTTGCGCATTATAGGGTAGACGCTTGCCGTCCTCCCATAGAGGCTATCCTTTTTGATCAAGAACAAATAATGCGTTTTCAATCTCTAGACTATGTTGCTTTCAATGAAAATCTTAGAAAAGGGGTTCCTACCAATGTTTTAGTTGATAGAATTTCTGAGCTTAATGATTATTTGGCCATTCAAAATAATGAGCTAGGATATTATCTTGAATATAGGCTCACAAAGTTATGCCAAAAGAATGCTTATAATGATGAATTGGTTGTGCAATACGAAGGACCAAAGGAGGAACATATACCTCCCAAGGATGATCTTGGGGACTTTTGCCGCATTAAATTTAGCCCTTTTGATTACTTTTACTTGCCTCAAAGAAAACTTGCTGCCGAACGTAGAGAATATGAAATGAGTTTTAATGATCTATCTTACTATTATGGCAATACCTAGATCTATCCTTGCTTTCTATGCCTAGCTAGGGGCGTTAAACGATAGCGCTTGTTGGGAGGCAACCCAATTTTATTTTTATTCCTCGCTTTTTTCTCCTGTTTAGTAATAAATAATTTATCTAGACTCTGTTTAGGTTGTGTTTTTTGTGTTTAATTAGTGTTCGTGCCAAGTAAAACCGTTGGGAAGACTTGGGGAAAGTCTTGATATCTTGCTGTAAAAAACATAAATTTTAGCGCTCACTAGAACTGCTGCCATTTTTATTGGAAAGTGCTATTTAGTTAATTCTTTTTGCAGATGATTAATAGATAAATTCCTCACGTCCAGCAATTTATTTTAGAATTTTTGGGGTTCCATATCTTGCACCAGATACAGATTACTACAGACTGTTCAGTTTTTGACAGATTCTGTTTTTCGTGTGTTGTTGCTTATTTTGATGAATCTATGGCTAGTAAAATAGTTTATAAACCATAGAGAAGTTGGAATACATTAGGTTTAACACCAATATAAATAAAGAATGAGTTTATTACAGTACCTTGAAGTGGTCTTTTGTTTTCCTTCGCTAACGGAGCTCACGAGATTTTCTACTTTAAGTTTTGTGTTGTGAAGTTTTCAAGTTTTGGGTAAAGATTTGAAGGATTATGGAACAAGGAGTGGCAAGAGCCTAAGCTTGGGGATACCCATGGCACCCCCAAGATAATCTAAGGACACCTAAAAGCCAAAGCTTGGGGATGCCCCGGAAGGCATCCCCTCTTTTCCTCTACTTCTATCGGTAACTTTACTTGGAGCTATTTTTTTATTCACCACATGATATGTGCTTTGCTTGGAGCGTCTTGTATGATTTGAGTCTTTGATTTTTAGTTTACCACAATCATCCTTGATGTACACGCCTTTTGAGAGAGCCATACATGATTTGGAATTTGTTAGAATACTCTATGTGCTTCGCTTATATCATTTGAGTTATATAGTTTTGCTCTAGTACTTCACTTATATCTTTTAGAGCATGGTGGTGGATTTGTTTTATAGAAACTATTGATCTCTAATGCTTCACTTAGATCATTTTGAGAGTCTTAAATAGCATGGTAATTTGATTAAATAATCCTAATATGCTAGGTGTTCAAGATTAATAAAAAATTCTTATGAGTGTTTTGAATACTAAGAGAAGTTTGATGCTTGATGATTGTTTTGAGATATGGAGGTAATAATATCAAAGTCGTGATAGTTGAGTAGTTGTGAATTTGAGAAATGCTTGTGTTGAAGTTTTCAAGTCCCGTAGCATGCACGTATGGTAAACGTTATGTAACAAATTTGAAACATGAGGTGTTATTTCATCGTCTTCCTTATGAGTGGCGGACGGGGACGAGCGATGGTCTTTTCCTACCAATCTATCCCCCTAGGAGTATGCGTGTAGTGCTTTCGTTTTTGATGAGTTGTAGATTTTTGCAATAAGTATGTGAGTTATTTATGACTAATGTTGAGTCCATGGATTATACGCACTCTCACCCTTCCATCATTGCTAGCCTCTTTGGTACCGTGCATTGCCCTTTCTCACATTGAGAGTTGGTGCAAACTTCGCCGGTGCATCAAAACCCCGTGATATGATACGCTCTTTCACACATAAACCTCCTTACATCTTCCTCAAAACAGCCACCATACCTACCTATTATGGCATTTCCATAGCCATTCCGAGATATATTGCCATGCAACTTTCCACCATTCCGTTCATCATGACACATTCATCATTGTCATATTGCTTAGCATGATCATGTAGTTGACATAGTATTTGTGGCAAAGCCACCGTTCATAATTCTTTCATACATGTCACTCTTGGTTCATTGCATAACCCGGTACACTGCCGGAGGCATTCATATAGAGTCATATCTTGTTCTAAGTATCGAGTTGTAATCATTGAGTTGTAAATAAATAGAAGTGTGATGATCATCATTAATAGAGCATTGTCCCAAATAAAAAAAGAGAACGGCCAAATAAAAAAAAGTCCAAATAAAAAAGAAAAGAAAGGGGGCAATGCTACTATCCTTTTTCCACACTTGTGCTTCAAAGTAGCACCATAATCTTCACGATAGAGAGTCTTTTGTTTTGTCACTTTTATATACTAGTGGGAATTTTTCATTATAGAACTTGGCTTGTATATTCCAACAATGGGCCTCCTCAAGTACCCTAGGTCTTCGTGAGCAAGCAAGTTGGATGCACACCCACTTAGTTTCTTTTGTTGAGCTTTCGTACATTTATAGCTCTAGTGCATCCGTTGCATGGCAATCCCTACTCCTTGCATTAACATCAATCGATGGGCATCTCCATAGCCCATTGATTAGCCTCGTTGATGTGAGACATTCTCCTTTTTGTCTTCTCCACATAACACCCATCATCATATTCTATTCACCCATAGTGCTATATACATGGCTCGCGCTCATGTATTGCGTGAAAGTTTATAGGTTTGAGATTACTAAAGTATGAAACAATTGCTTGGCTTGTCATCGGGGTTGTGCATGATGAGAGCATTCTTGTGTGACGAAAATGGAGCATGACTAAACTATATGATTTTGTGGGGATGAACTTTCTTTGGCCATGTTATTTCGAGAGGACATAGTTAGTATGCTTGAAGTATTATTATTTTTATGTCAATATGAACTTTTATATTGAATCTTTTGGATCTGAATATTCATACCACAATTAAGAAGAATTACATTAAAATTATGACAAGTAGCACTCCGCATCAAAAATTCTGTTTTTATCATTTACCTACTCGAGGATGAGCCGGAATTAAGCTTGGGGATGCTTGATACGTCTCCAACGTATCTATAATTTTTGATTGCTCCATGCTATATTATCTACTGTTTTGAACATTATTGGGCTTTATTATCCACTTTTATATTATTTTTGGGACTAACCTATTAACCAGAGGCTCAGCCCAGAATTGTTGTTTTTTGCCTATTTTAGGGTTTCGAAGAAAAGGAATATCAAACGGAGTCCAAACGGAATGAAACCTTCGGGGACGTGATTTTCTCACCGAACATGATCCAGGAGACTTGGACCCTACGTCAAGACACAAAGGAGGAGGCCACGAGCTAGGGGGGCGTGCCTACCCCCCCCTCCCCCAGGCGCGCCCTCCACCCTCGTGGGCCCCCTGTTGCTCCACCGACGTACTCCTTCCTCCTATATATACCTATGTACCCCCAAATGATCAGATATGGAGCCAAAACCCTAATTCCATCGCCGCAACTTTCTGTATCCACGAGATCCCATCTTGGGGCCTGTTCCGGAGCTCCACCGGAGGGGGTATCCATCACGGAGGGCTTCTACATCATCACCATAGCCCCTCCGATGAAGTGTGAGTAGTTCACCTCAGACCTACGAGTCCATAGTTATTAGATAGATGGCTTCTTCTCTCTTTTTGGATCTCAATACAATGTTCTCCCCCTCTCTTGTGGAGAACTATTCGATGTGATCTTCTTTTTGCAGTGTGTTTGTTGAGATCGATGAATTGTGGGTTTATGATCAAGTCTATCTATGAACAATATTTGAATCTTCTCTGGATTCTTTTATGTATGATTGGTTATCTTTGCAAGTCTCTTCGAATTATCAGTTTGGTTTGGCCTACTAGATTGATCTTTCTTGCAATGGGAGAAGTGCTTAGCTTTGGGTTCAATCTTGCGGTGTCCTTTCCCAGTGACAGTAGGGGCAGCAAGGCACATATTGTATTATTTCCATCGAGGATAACAAGATGGGGTTTTCATCATATTGCATGAGTTTATCCCTCTACATCATGTCATCTTGCTTAAGGCGTTACTCTGTTTTCATTAACTTACTACTCTAGATGCATGTTGGATAGTGGTCGATGAGTGGAGCAATAGTAGTAGATGCAGGCAGGAGTTGGTCTACTTGTCTCGGACGTGATGCATGTATACATGATCATTCCTAGATATTCTCATAACTATGCTCAATTCTGTCAATTGCTCAACACTAATTCGTTCACCCACCGTAGAATACTTATGCTCTTTAGAGAAGCCACTAGTGAAACCTATGGCCCCCGGGTCTATCTTCATCATATTAATCTTCCAATACTTAGTTATTTCCTTTGATTTTTACTTTGCTTTTATTTCACTTTGCATCTTTATCATAAAAATACCAAAAATATTATCTTATCATATCTATCAGATCTCACTCTCGTAAGTGGTCGTGTCGGGATTGACAACCCCTTATCGCATTGGTTGCGAGGATTTATTTGTTTTGTGCAGGTACGAGGGACTCGCGCGTAGCCTCCTACTGGATTGATACCTTGGTTCTCAAAAACTGAGGGAAATACTTACGCTACTCTGCTGCATCATCCCTTCCTCTTCGGGGAAAACCAACGCAGTGCTCAAGAGGTAGCAGACGACAATATTCGGACATCGGAAAGGTTCCGAGTGATTCAGGTATTTTTCGGAGTATCGGAGAGTTACGGGAATTCGCCGGGGAGTATATGGGCCTTATTGGGATTTAGGGGAAAGAGAGAGGGGAGGTTGCGCGCACCCCAAGGCTTAGTCTGAATTGGACTAGGGGGAGGGGTCGCGCCCCCTCCTTCCTTCTCTTCTCTTTTCCCTTTCCTTCTCTCCTACTCCTACTTCATGGAAGGGGGGAATCCTACTCCCGGTGGGAGTAGGACTCCCTAGGGCGCGCCATAGTAGAGGGCCGGACCTCCCCCTCCTCCACTCCTTTATACACGAGGGAGGGCGCACCCTAGGACACATAAGTTGATCATTGATCCCTTAGCCGTGTGCGGTGCCCCCCACCACCATAATCCAACTCGATCATATCGTAGCGATGCTTAGGCGAAGCCGTGCGTTGGTAGCAACATCATCATCGTCATCACGTCGTCATGCTGACGAAACTCTCCCGTGAAGCTCTGCTGGATCGGAGTTCGTGGGACGTCATCGAGCTGAACGTGTGCTGAACTCGGAGGTGCCGTGCGTTTGGTACTTGGATCGGCCGGGTCGTGAAGACGCTCGACTACGAGGGTACGTGGACGATACTCTTCCCTCTCGTTGCTATGCATCACCATGATCTTGCGTGTGCGTAGGAATTTTTTTGAAATTACTATGTTCCCCACGGGCACAACCCACCAGGGCGCGCCTGGGCCTCCTAGCGCGCCCTGGTGGGTTGTGCCCCCCTCGGGGCATCCACCCCCCCCCCCCCCAGGCGCAGCCAGGGACCTTGTGTTTCTTCTGGCCCATAAAAATTCTCCGTAAAGTTTCGGGGCATTTGTACTTCGTCTGATATTGATTTTCTGCGATGTAAAAAACATGGAAAAGAGGAACTCGCACTTGGCACAATGCCAATAGGTTAGTACCAAAAAATGATATAAAATGACTATAAATGATTGTAAAACATCCAAGATTGATAATATAACAACATGGAACAATCAAAAAGTATAGTACGTTGGAGACTGATACGTCTCCAACGTATCTATAATTTATGAAGTATTCATGCTATTATATTATCTGTTTTGGATGTTTGTGGGCTTTATTATGCACTTTTATATTATTTTTGGGACTAACCTATTAACCTAGAGCCAGTGCCAGTTTCTGTTTTTTCCTTGTTTTTAAGTATTGCAGAAAAGGAAAATCAAACGGAGTCCAATTGACTTTAAATTTCACGGAACTTATTTTTGGACCAGAAGAAGCCCACGGAGTATCGAAGATGGACCAGAAGAGTCCTGGGCTGCCCATGAGGGTGGGGGCGCGCCCACCCCCCTGGGCACGCCCCCTGCCTCATGGACAGCCCGGAGGTCCACCGACGTACTTCTTCCTCCTATATATACCCATATACCCTAAAAACTTCGAGGAGCAGAATAGATTGGGAGTTACGCCGCCATAAGCCTCCGTAGCCACCGAAAACCAATCTAGACCCGTTCCGGCACCCTGCTGGAGGGGGGAATCCCTCTCCGGTGGCCATCTTCATCATCCCAGCGCTCTCCATGATGAGGAGGGAGTAGTTCTCCCTCGGGGCTGAGGATATGTACCAGTAGCTATGTGTTTGATCTCTCTCGCTCTCGTGTTCTTGAGGTAGTACGATCTTGATGTATTGTGAGCTTTGCTATTATAGTTGGATCTTATGATGTTTCTCCCCCTCTACTCTCTTGTAATGGATTGAGTTTTCCCATTGAAGTTATCCTATCGGATTGAGTCTTTAAGGATTTGAGAACACTTGATGTATGTCTTGCATGTGCTTATCTGTGGTGACAATGGGATATCATGTGACCACTTGATGTATGTCTTGGTGATCAACTTGCGGGTTCCTCCCATCAACCTATGCATAGGGGTTGGCACACGTTTTCGTCTTGACTCTCCGGTAGAATCTTTGGGGCACTCTTTGAAGTACTTTGTGTTGGTTTGAATAGATGAGTCTAAGATTGTGTCATGCATATCGTATAATCATACCCATGGATAATTGAGGTGACAATGGATTATCTAGGTGACATTAGGGTTTTGGTTGATTTGTGTCTTAAGGTGCTATTCTAGTACGAAATCTGTGATAGATTGAACGGAAAGAATAGCTTCGTGTTATTTTACTACGGGCTCTTGAATAAATAGATCAGAAAGGATAACTTTGAGGTGGTTTTGTACCCTACCATAATCTTCTCCGCTATTAGTGACTTTGGAGTGACTCTTTGTTGCATGTTGAGGGATAGTTATATGATCCAATTATGTTATTATTGTTGAGACAACTTGCACTGGTGAAAGTATGAACCCTAGGCCTTGTTTCAACGCATTGCAATACTGTTTGTGCTCACTTTTATCATTAGTTACCTTGCTGTTTTTATATTTTCAGATTAGAAAAACCTATATCTACCATCCATATTGCACTTGTATCACCATCTCTTCACCGAACTAGTGCACCTATACAATTTACCATTGTATTGGGTGTGTTGGGGACACAAGAGACTCTTTGTTATTTGGTCGCAGGGTTGCTTGAGAGAGATCATCTTCATCCTACGCCTCCCACGGATTGATAAACCTTAGGCCATCCACTTGAGGGAAATTTGCTACTGTCCTACAAACCTCTGCACTTGGAGGCCCAACAACGTCTACAAGAAGAAGGTTGTGTGGTAGACATCAAGCTCTTTTCTGGTGCCGCTGCCAGGGAGGTTAACGCTTGAAGGTATATCTTTAGATCTTGCAATCGAATCTTTTTGTTTCTTGTTTTATCACTAGTTTAGTTTGTAAAAGAAAACTACAAAAAAATTGGAATTAATGATGCCTCATATGCTTCATCTTTTTAATGTCTTTCGTGAGAATAAGGATTCCGATAATTATGCTCAAGTGCTAGAAGAAGAATGCATTAGAATGTTTAGCACTAAATATTTGAATGATGAGCATGATTGCAATGTTGTTAGTATGAATTCCTTTAATATCCATGATGCTAATGATATGCAAAGCCACAAGCTTGGGGAAGCTATGTTTGATGAAGATGATATTTTTTGTCTCCCAAGTTTTGATGAGCAAATTTATAATGATGATAGCATGCCTCCTATTTATGATGAAAGTGGGTTTGGAAGAGTGTCAACTTTAGGAAGTGATGATCCCACTATTTTGGAGGATGTTGAATCTTATTGTGATAATTATGAAAGTGGATTTGGAGAGGTCATGACTTTATTTAGTGATGAATCCACTATTTCGGGAGAGGTTCCAATTGATTATGAGAACAAAGTTGCTATCTATGATGATTATTGTGATGACTTGTATGCTATAAATATTAATGATATCCATGAAACTTGTCATCATGATTTTAACTTTCAATTGGATTATGCCTCACATGATGGTTATTTTGTTGAACTTGCTCCCACTATTATTCATGAGAAGAAATTTGCTTATGTGGAGAGTAATAAAAATTCTATGCTTGTAGATCATGAAAAGAATGCTTTATGTGATGGTTATATTGTTAAATTCATTCATGGTGCTACTGAAAATTATTACGAGGGAGGAATATATGCTTGTAGGAGTTCCAATAATATCAAGTTTCCTCTCTATGTGTTGAAAATCTTGAAGTTATGTTTGTTTTGCTTTCCTATGCAAGTTGATTCTTGTTCCCATAAGTTGTTTGCTCACAAAATCCCTATGCATAGGAAGTGGGTTAGGATTAAATGTGTTTGTCATATTCTTCATGATGCTCTCTTTATGTTACAATTCTTATCTTTTATGTGAGCATCATTGAAATCATCATGCCTAGCTAGGGGCGTTAAACGATAGCGCCTGTTGGGAGGCAACCCAATTCTATTTTTGTACCTCGCTTTTTTCTCCTGTTTAGTAATAAATAATTCATATAGCATCTGTTTAGATGTGTCTTTTTGTGTTTAATTAGTGTTTGTGCCAAGTAGAACCATTGGGAAGACATGGGGAAAGTCTTGTTGATGTTGCTGTAAAAAACAGAAACTTTAGCGCTCACGAGAATTGCTGCCGTTTTTTATTGGAGAGTGATATTTAGTTAATTCTTTTTGAAGCTGATTAATAGATAAACTCATCACGTCCATAAATTTATTTTAGAATTTTTGGGGTTCTATAAGTATACGTTTGATCCAGATTACTGCAGACTATTTTGTTTTTGACAGATTCTGTTTTCTATGTGTTGTTTGCTTATTTTGATGAATCTATGAGTAATATCAGAGGGTATGAACCATAGAGGAGTTGGAATACAGTATATATTACACTAATATGAATTTAGAATGAGTTCATTACAGTACCTTGAAGTGGTGTTTTCTTTTCTTTCGCTAACGGAGCTTACAAGTTTTCTGTTAAGTTTTGTGTTGTGAAGTTTTCAAGTTTTGGGTAAAGATTCAATGGATTATGGAATAAGGAGTGGCAAGAGCCTAAGCTTGGGGATTCCCAAGGCACCCCAAGGAAATATTCAAGGACAACACTGATCCTAAGCTTGGGGATGCCCCGGAAGGCATCCCCTCTTTCGTCTTCGTTCATCGGTAACTTTACTTGGACCTATATTTTTATTCACCACATGATATGTGTTTTGCTTAGAGCATCAATTTATTTTGTTAGGATTTGCTTTCTGTTATTTAGAACAATGTTTTGCATCTTTTATTTCAATAAAAGTGGCATTGATAGCCTTTACTATGCCTATTTTACTAGTCCACATGTTGCTGTTTGAAAACAGAAAGTTTACCGCTGTTGCAAAAATTCCCTAGAAAAGTCAGAATGTGATAAAATGTTGAAACCTTTTGAATAATAAGATATGATAAATTTAATACATTGGGAATTTTCTTTCATAATTTTTGGAGGTAGGTAAGTATGGATCTTGCTGCACTCTTTACAGACTGTCCTGTTTAGGCAGATTGCTGTTACGTTTGCATTGTTTGCATATGTTTGCTTCTTTAATGATTCTATTTGAGGATAGGACTATTAAATATGTAGAGGCATTTAGTATGCAATGTTGAATGATAATTTTAGTGATTTGCTACAGTAGAGTATGATAGGGTTTTGCATTGGTTTATACTAACTTATCTCACGAGTCCTTGTTGAGTTCTGTGTGGATGAAGCTTTTGAGATTTAGGGAGACCGTGATATGAGAGGAATTAAGGAGACACAAAAGCTTAAGCTTGGGGATGCCCAAGGCATCCCAAGATAATATTTCAAGAAGTCTCAAGCGTCTAAACTTGGGGATGCCCCGGTTGGCATCCCACCTTTCTTCTTCAACAACTATCGGTTAGTTTCGGTTGATCCTAAGTTTTTGCTTCTTTACATGATGTTTTCCATTCTTAGAATGTCATTTTACTTTGTTTTGATTGCTGTTTGAATAAAATATCAAGATCTGAAATTCTTAAATGAGAGAGAGTCTTCACATAGCTACATAATTATTTAACTACTCATTGATCTTCACTTATATCTTTTTGGAGTAGTTTGTCATTTACTCGTGTGCCTCACCTATATCCTATTAGTAAATGGTTGAATGATTTGAATGTCATAAATCTTAAATTATATATGTTTCATATGCTTATCCCATGGGGATTAATGACTTTACATATAAGAAGTAGAGGTGGTAAATTTATTGAAGGTTAGCAAACATTGTATTGGTCACTTGAACAATTCATGAAAGAATATTTAAGGAAGAGAGATTTCACATATAAATATACTATCTTGGACATCTTTTGTAATTGTGAGCACTCATTAAAATATGACATGCTAAAAGGTTGATGTTGGACAAGGAAGACAACGTAATGGGTTATGTATTCTTACATTCGAAATAAAGTATATTGTCATGGATCGCCCAACACGTTGAGCTTGCCTTTCCCCCTCATGCTTGCCAAATTATTTGCACCAAGTAGAAATAATACTTGTGCTTCCAAACATCCCTTAAACCAGTATTGCCATGAGAGTCCATCATACCTACCTATTGATTGAGTAAGATCCTTCAAGTAAGTTGTCATCGGTGCATGCAATAAAAATTGCTCTCTAAATATGTATGATCTTTTAGTGTGGAGAAAATAAGCTTTATATGATCTTGTGATATGGAAGCAATAAAAGCGACATACTGCATAATAAAGGTCCCTATCACAAGTGGCAATATAAAGTGACGTTCCCTCGCATTAAGATTTTGTGCATCCAACTATAAAAGCGCATGGCAACCTCTGCTTCCCTCTGCGAAGGGCCTATCTTTTATTATTGTCTTTTACCTTATGCAAGAGTCATGGTGATCTTCACCTTTCCTTTTTCATTTTATCCTTTGGCAAGCACCTCGTGTTGGAAAGATTATGATAGATATATCCAATTGGATGTAAGGCATCATGAACTATTAAAGTTGACATTACCCTTGAGGTAAAAGGTTGGGAGGCGAATCTATAAGCCCCTACCTTTCTCTGTGTCTGATTAAAACTTTGAACCCATAAATATTGCGTGAGTGTTAGCAATTGTGAAAGACTAAATGATAGTTGAGTATGTGGAGTTTGATAAATCAAAGCTCTGACATGGACTCTTCCTGAAAATAAGATGAATTGTAATTGTTTGATGACTAATAACACTGTTTGTTAGTTTTCAAGAAAGTTTATGATCTATACTTTAACATGTTAGTAGCTTGTTACTTGATCATGAGAAGCTTTATGAGATGAGCTTCTGTTATGATATATAATGATGCTAGAAAAGGTGACTGAAATTATCATTGATCAAACTTGTGCACCTGCTAGCATTCATACTTTATAAATTATTTCTTTTATCATTTACCTACTCGAGGACGAGCAGGAATTAAGCTTGGGGATGCTGATACATCCCCAATGTATCTATAATTTATGAAGTATTCATGCTATTATATTATCTGTTTTGGATGTTTGTGGGCTTTATTATGCACTTTTATATTATTTTTGGGACTAACCTATTAAGCTAGAGCCCAGTGCCAGTTTCTGTTTTTTCCTTGTTTTTAAGTATTGCAGAAAAGGAAAATCAAATGGAGTCCAATTGACCCAAAACTTCATCGAACTTATTTTTGGACCAGAAGAAGCCCACGGAGTATCAGAGATGGACCAGAAGAAGCCCACGGAGTATCAGAGATGGACCAGAAGAGTCCCGGGCTGCCCACGAGGATGGGGGCGCGCCCATCCCCCTTGGGCGCACCCCCCTGCCTCGTGGACAGCCCGGAGATCCACCGACGTACTTCTTCCTCCTATATATACCCATATACCATAAAAACTTCGAGGAGCAGTATAGATCGGGAGTTCCGCCGCCAGAAACCTCCGTAGCCACCGAAAACCAATCTAGACCCGTTCTGGCACCCTGCCAGAGGGGGGAATCCCTTTCTGGTGGCCATCTTCATCATCCTGGTGCTCTCCATGATGAGGAGGGAGTAGTTCTCCCTCGGGGCTGAGGTTATGTACCAGTAGCTATGTGTTTGATCTCTCTCTCTCTCTCTCTCTTGTGTTCTTGAGGTGGTACGATCTTGATGTATTGCGAGCTTTGCTATTATAGTTGGATCTTATGATGGTTCTCCCCCTCTACTCTCTTGTAATGGATTGAGTTTTCCCTTTGAAGTTATCTTATCGGACTGAGTCTTTAAGGATTTGAGAACACTTGATGTATGTCTTGCATGTGCTTATCTATGGTGATAATGGGATATCATGTGATCCACTTGATGTATGTTTTGGTGATCAACTTGCGGGTTCCGCCCATGAACCTATGCATAGGGTTGGCACACGTTTTTGTCTTGACTCTCCGGTAGAATCTTTGGTGCACTCTTTGAAGTACTTTGTGTTGGTTTCAATAGATGAATCTGAGATTGTGTGATGCATATCGTATAATCATACTCATGGATACTTGAGGTGACATTGGAGTATCTAGGTGACATTAGGGTTTTGGTTGATTTGTGTCTTAAGGTGTTATTCTAGTACGAACTCTATGATAGATTGAACGGAAAGAATAGCTTCGTGTTATTTTACTACGAACTCTTGAATAGATAGATCAGAAAGGATAACTTTGAGGTGGTTTCGTACCCTACCATAATCTCTTCGTTTGTTCTCCTCTAGTAGTGACTTTGGAGTGACTCTTTGTTGCATGTTGAGGGATAGTTATATGATCCAATTATGTTATTATTATTGAGAGAACTTGCACTAGTGAAAGTATGAACCCTAGGCCTTGTTTCAACGCATTACAATACCATTTGTGCTCACTTTTATCATTAGTTACCTTGTTGTTTTATATTTTCAGATTACGAAAACCTATATCTACCATCCATATTACACTTGTATCACCATCTCTTCGCCGAACTAGGCACCTATACAATTTACCATTGTAATGGGTGTGTTGGGGACACAAGAGACTCTTTGTTATTTGGTTGCAGGGTTGCTTGAGAGAGACCATCTTAATCCTACGCCTCCCACGGATTGATAAACCTTAAGTCATCCAGTTGAGGGAAATTTGCTACTGTCCTACAAACCTCTGCACTTGGAGACCCAATAACGTCTACAAGAAGAAGGTTGTGTAGTAGACATCAGAGACGTATCATGGTTCGGCCGGTCGGTCGGCCATTCTGACCTGGCTGGGTGAACGTCTCCAACCTATCTACTTTTCCAAACATGTTTGCCCTTGTTTTGGACTCTAACTTGTATGATTTGAATGGAACTAACCCGGAATGACGTTGTTTTGAACAGAATTGCCATGATGTTTTTTTATGTGCAGAAAACAAAAGTTCTCAGAATGACCTAAAACTCCACGGGATATCTTACAATAAATAATAAAAAATCCTCGCCAAAGATGAAGACCAGGGGGCCCACACCCTTCTCACGAGGGTGGGGGGCGCCCCCCCCCCCCAGGGCACGCCGGCCTACCTCGTGGGCCCCCTGGAGACCCCCCCAGCTCCAACTCCAACTCTATATAACTGCTTTCGGGGAGAAAAATATAAAGGAGAAGAAATCATCGCGTTTTACGATACGGAGCCACCGCCTAGCCCTAAAACCTCTCGGGAGGGCTGATCTGGAGTCCGTTCGGGGCTCCGGAGAGGGGGCTTCGTCGCCGTCGTCATCATCAACCATCCTCCATCACCAATTTCATGATGCTCACCATTGTGCGTGAGTAATTCCATCGTAGGCTTGCTGGACGGTGATGGGTTGGATGAGATTCACCATGTAATCGAGTTAGTTTTGTTAGGGTTTGATCCCTAGTATCCACTATGTTCTGAGATTGATGTTGCTATGACTTTGCTATGCTTAATGCTTGTCACTAGGGCCCGAGTGCCATGATTTTAGATCTGAACCTATTATGTTTTCATCAATATATGAGAGTTCTAGATCCTATCTGGCAAGTCTATAGTCACCTATTATGTGTTATGATCCGTTAACCTCGAACTGACAATAATCGGGACACTTACCGGTGATGACCGTAGTTTGAGGAGTTCATCTATTCACTATGTGCTAATGCTTTGTTCCGGTTCTCTATTAAAAGGAGGCCTTAATATCCCTTAGTTTCCATTAGGACCCCGCTACCACGGTAGGGTAGGACAAAAGATGTCATGCAAGTTATTTTCCATAAGCACGTATGACTATATTCGGAATACATGCCTACATTACATTGACGAATTGGAGCTAGTTCTGTCTCACCCTATGTTATGACTGTTACATGATGAACCGCATCCAGCATAATTATCCATCATTGATCCGATGTCTACGAGCTTTCCATATACTGGTTTACGCTTATTTACTTTCCCGTTGCTATTGTTACAATCACTACAAAATACCAAAAATACCACTTTGCTTTCATTACTCTTTTGCTACTGTTACCATCACTATCATATTACTTTGATACTAAACACTTTGCTGCAGATAATAAGTTTCCAGGTGTGGTTGAATTGACAACTCAACTGGTAATACTTGAGAATATTCTTTGGCTCCCCTTGTGTTGAATCAATATATTTGGGTTCAATACTCTACCCTCGAAAGCTGTTGCGATCCCCTATACTTGTGGGTTATCAAGACTAATTTCTGGCACCATTGCCGGGGAGCATAGCTCTATTCTTTGAGTCACTTGGGATTTATATCTGCTGGACACTATGAAGAACTTGAGAGATCCAAAAACCAAGATCTATCCCTCAACTACGAGGGGAGGTAAGGAACTGCCATCTAGCTCTGCACTTGATTCACCTTCTGTTATGAGTAAGCTTGCGACACCTAAACCTGCTTCTACTATTCATTCTGATATGTCGCATGTTATTGATGATGCTACTTCTGCTATACATGATACTTATGATGAAACTACCTCTATGCCTGATACTACTATGCCACTTAGGGATTTTCTCGAGGAACGACTTGCTAGGGCTAGAGAGATTGAAAATATTGAATCTGGTTATGAAGATGAAAGTGATGATGAAGAATCACTTGTTATTCCTAAGGGTTATTTATTTGATCAAGATGCTTCTTTAGCTATTTTAGCTTGCAAAGATAGATATGAACTCAAAAGATTATTAGCTAAATGGAATAAGAAATCTCTAAATGCTAGGATGAGACCTGACCCTGCTTTTGCTACTTCACCTATCTGTGTTGCTGATAAGGATTATGAATTCTCTGTTGATCCCGATATAATTACTTTGGTTGAATCTGATCCTTTTCATGGTTATGAATCTGAAACTGTTGTGGCACATCTTACCAAATTAAATGATATAGCTACCCTGTTTACTAATGATGAGAGATCTCGCTACTTTTATATCCTTAAAATATTTTTGTTCTCATTAAAGGGTGATGCTAAGACATGGTTTAATTCTCTTGATCCCGGTTGTGTGCGTAGTGCCCAGGATATGATTTATTACTTCTCTGCTAAATATTTCCCTACTCATAAGAAACAAGCTGCTTTAAAGGAAATATACAACTTTGTGCAAATTAGAGAAGAGAGTCTCCCACGAGCTTGGGGGAGGCTTCTCAAGATACTTAATGCTTTGCCTGATCATCCTCTTAAGAAAAATGAAATACTTGATATCTTTCATAATGGACTAACCGATGCTTCCAGAGATTACCTGGATAGTTGTGCTGGTTCTCTTTTCAGGGAAAGAACACCGGATGAAGCTGAAATCTTATTGAATAATATGCTGACAAATGAAAATAATTGGACACCTCCGGAGCCAGCTCCTAAGCCAGCTCCTGCTCCAATTAACGTTCCTATTCCTAAACCAACTTCGAAGAAGAGAGGTATTCTATTTCTCGGTCCTGAAGATATGCAAGACGCAAAGAAATCTATGAAAGAAAAAGGTATTAAAGCTGAAGATGTTAAGAATTTACCTCCTATTGAAGAAATACATGGTCCTAATTTACCGCCTGTTGAAGAACATATGATCTTAATCCTTTATTTATTGAAGAACCTCCAGACCTCGATAACCCGACACAGGTAGTAAAGGTAAATTCTCTCTATAGATATGATAAACCTGAAATCCCTCCTGCTAAAATTGCTAGTCAATGCTTGGATGAGTTTGATAATTTTATGTTTAAGCAAGAAGACTTCAATGCTTAATTTGGTAGACAATTAAAACAAGATGCTGATATGATTAAATACTTGGGTGATTATATGGCTAATATTAGAGGTGAACTTAAACTTGTTAGCAAACATGCTTCTATGGTTACCACTCAAGTAGAACAAGTACTTAAAGCTCAAAAGGAATTGCTCAATGAGATGAATAGTAAGAAAAATAACTATGATGTTAAAGTGGCTACTAGAACTGGTAGAATGACTCAGGAACCTTTGTATCTTGAAGGCCACCCTAAGAGAATTAAGCAAGATTCTCAGAGAAATAATATTGATGCACCTAGTTCTTCTAAAAAGAAGAAGAAGAAAAATGATAAAACTGTGCAAACTTCTAGTGAACCTATTGCTGAACCACCTGATAATCCAAATGAAATTTCTATTTCTAATGCTGAAACACAATCTGGCAATGGACATGAACCTAATGAAAATGTTAATGATGATGTTCATAATGATGTTCGACCTAGTAATGTTAATGGTGTAGAAATTGAACCTGTTGTTGATCTAGATAACCCACAATCAAAGAATCAATGTTATGATAAGAAAGACTTTGTTGCTAGGAAATACGGTAAAGAAAGAGAACCTTGGGTTCAGAAACCCATGCCTTTTCCTCCCAAACCATCCAAGAAAAAGGATGATGAGGATTTTGAGCGCTTTGCTGAAATGATTAGACCTATCTTTTTACGTATGCGATTAACTGATATACTCAAAACCAATCCTTATGCTAAGTACATGAAAGATATTATTACAAATAAAAGAAAGATACCGGAAGCTGAAATTTCCACCATGCTTGCTAATTATACTTTTAAGGGTGGAATACCAAAGAAACTTGGAGATCCAGGAGTACCTACTATACCATGCTCCATTAAAAGAAACTATGTTAAAACTGCTTTATGTGATCTTGGAGCCGGTGTTAGTGTAATGCCTCTCTCTTTATATCATAGACTTGATTTGAATAAGTTGACACCTACTGAAATATCTTTGCAAATGGCAGATAAATCAACTGTTATACCTGTCGGTATTTGTGAGGATGTGCCTGTTGTGGTTCCAAATGTTACTATTTTAACAGACTTTGTTATTCTTGATATTCCCGAGGACGATAGTATGTCTATTATTCTTGGAAGACCTTTTCTTAATACTACAGGGGCTGTTATTGATTTCAACAAAGGCAATGTCACTTTTCATGTTAATGATAATGAGCATACGGTACACTTTCCGAGGAAACAACCTCAAGTTCATAGTATCAATTCTATCGGAAAAATTCCATCGGTTATATTTGGAGGTTTTGAATTTCCTCTTCCTATTGTCAAGAAGAAATATGATATACTTATTATTGGGGATGTGCATATCCCCGTTGAGGTAACCTAGTGTTATTCGAAATTTCTCCGGTTTCATGTTAATCGGAATGAGTTTGTTAACAAGACTTGATCAACCTTGTTAGTGGATTCCTTTTTAACGAGCATGAGATGGATGAAACTAGAAGCACAACCCTCTGTACCCTCTCTATACTTTTTGTTATTTAGTTGAAATAAAGTAAAAATAAATAATTTTCTGTCTGTTATCTGATTATCCATGCAATATAAAAATACCTCGAAAATAAAAGTTCTCCAAATGCCATGAAAATTAAATATGATTTTTATAGAATATTTGAGGATTTATGGAACAAAGAACACACCAGGGGGGCCAACCACCTTACCACGAGGGTGGAGGGCGTGCCCACCCCCCTAGGGCGCGCCCCCTGCCTCGTGGGCCCACGGTGGCCCTCCTCCACTTATTCTTTCAGCCACACACTTCATCTTCCTCCCCCAAACACGAAAAACCAGCTCAAACCCGAGTCCAAGCTCGTTTTGCTGCCATTTTTCGATCTCCTTGCTCAAAGCACCTCTCACAAAACTGCTTGGGGAGATTGTTCCTTGGTATGTGACTCCTCCATTGGTCCAATTAGTTCTTGTTCTAGTGCTTTATTCTTTGCAAATTTTTGCTGCTTAGGTGACCCTGTTCCTGAGCTTGCATGTCAAATTTATATGGTCAAAAGTAGTTTTGATGCATGATATAGGCTCTAGGCACTTGTAGGAGTAGTTGCTATCAATATTATTGAGTTTGGTTTACTTTTATTTTGAAGTTACTAAAAATTTCAGAATTTTTCAGAAAATGATGAGGAGATTATTGAGGGGCTCATCAAGCCAAAGCTCGAAGGAAAAGGCACCGAAGCCTAAGTATAATTTGCCGCGCACCGCGGAGGTTCGGGCATGTGAATGGCCCTCTGAGGATTTCTTGAGAGCAGCCGGGATTTATGAAGATTTTCATGAGTTGGCTCATAATGCAGGCCTCACCGCTTTCCTCCACGACCAATGCGATCAACAAGTACCTTGTTCCATTGACGGCTATCCACGCCTACCGGAACCCAGCACCAGCCGAGGAGCCAGAACCGGAACCACAATTTGATCCTTCACGACAGTCTAACTATCAGTGGGATCCGGAGATGATTGCCAGCCAGTGGCAATCGGAGCCTTCTTCTTCCTCATCACAGTACGACCCCAACAACTATTATTATGGATATCAGCCAGGCTAGCCGTGGCCATAGACCAACTTAGGCAAAAAGCCTAAGCTTGGGTGAGTACGTATTTCTCACCGACATTACATTTATGTTCACACACACTCATTGCTAGATGTCGGTGCTCATACTTTTTCATTGTATCATCCATGCTAGTTTATTTTCTTTTATGCTTTCTTCTTGTGTGTTTAATAAACCTTAAGAAAACCAAAAAAATTTAGTTGTAGCCTTTAATTAATGTACTTTCCATGCTTGTAGTATTAGTTAAAAAGAAAACCCAAAAATATTTCCTGTTCTTCTTTTGCTTGTTGGGAGCTTTCCTGTGTAAATAGTTTTATTTCTTTTCTTTTCTTTGGGGTCAGTAGGAGAAGACCATGATTAAATTGTTGAAGTGGCTCTTATATGCTTTATTGTTGATTTAACCGAGAGCCCATATTGCCTTGTCTTCTCCTGTTTATTGAATGCTCGCAGATTCTAGCTTAGTTCAATGCACGTGCACTCTTATTATTATTCATATCGTTCGGTCGTGCAAGTGAAAGGCAATTATGATGATATATGATGGACTGACTGAGATGAGAAAAGCTGGTACGAACTCGACCTCTTTTGTTTTTGTAAATATGATGAGTTCATCGTTCTTAATTCAGCTTGTTATGAATAAACATGTTTGCAATGACAATTAGAGATCATAGTTCCTTGTGCCATGCTTGATTAGCTATGAGTTATAATGGTTTACCTTGCGTGCCAACATGCTATTAAAATGGTTATGATGTGGTATGATAGGGTGGTATCCTCCTCTGAATGATTTAAGTGACTTGACTTGGCACATGTTCACGCATGTAGTTGAAACAAATCAACATAGCCTTCACGATATTTATATTCATGGTGGATTATATCCTACTCATGCTTGCATCCAATGTTTATTAATCTTAATGCATGTACATGACTGTTGTTGCTCTCTAGTTGGTCACTTCCCAGTCTTTTGCGAGCCTTCACTTGTACTAAGCGGGAATACTGCTCGTGCATCCAAATCCCTTAAACCCCAAAGTTATTCCAGATGAGTCAACTATACCTTCCTATACGCGGTATCTACCTGTCGTTCCAAGTAAATTTGTATGTGCCAAACTCTAAACCTTCAAATAATCATCCTGTTTTGTATGCTCGAATAGCTCATGTATCAACTAGGGTTGCATGTATCTTCCATGTTAGGCGGGTTATTCCCAAGAGGAGTGGATTCCGCTCCTCACTCACGAGATAAAGGGCTGGTCACCGGGATGCCCAGTCCCATGCTTTATGCAAACTAAATCAAAATAATTGCGAACAAAACTCCCCCTGGGACCTGATGTATGTTGGAGGCACTCGTTGTTTCGAGCAAGCCATGGATTGATGTTTGTTGGTGGAGGGGGAGTATAAACTTTACCATTCTGTTTGGGAACCGCCTATAATGTGTGTAGCATGGAAGATATTGTCATCTCTTGGTTGTTATGTTGACAATGAAAGTATACCGCTCAAAATATTATTCACCTCTATTTCAAAACCGAGCTCTGGCACCTCTACAAATCCCTGCTTCCCTCTGCGAAGGGCCTATCTATTTAATTTTATGTTGAGTCATCACCCTCTTATTAAAAAGCACTAGCTGGAGAGTGCAGCTGTCATTTGCATTCATTACTGTTAATTTATATTGGATGTGACTATGATTGGATCTCTTTTACCATGAATTACAATGTCTAGCCAGTCCTTGATCTTTAAAGGTGCTTTGCATTTATGTTTTGCGGTCTCAGAAAGGGCTAGCGAGATACCATCTTATTATATCATATTATGATTGTTTTGAGAAAGTGTTGTCATTCGAGATTTACTATTATGGCTTGCTAGTTGATTATGCTATTGATATAAGTAAACATGAGACCTGAGAATTATTGCAAATATGGTTAGTTATAATCTTTGCTGAAAACTTGAATGCTAGCTTGACATATTTATAACAACAAGAGCAAACAGAGTTTGTAATTTTTTTTCTTTATTTCTTTTAGTTTGTCAATTGAATTGCTTGAGGACAAGCAAGGGTTTAAGCTTGGGGGAGTTGATACGTCTCCAACGTATCTACTTTTCCAAACACTTTTGCCCTTGTTTTGGACTCTAACTTGTATGATTTGAATGGAACTAACCCGGACTGACGCTGTTTTTAGCAGAATTGCCATGATGTTGTTTTATGTGCAGAAAACAAAAGTTCTCGGAATGACCTGAAACTCCACGGGATATCTTACAATAAATAATAAAAAATCCTCACCAAAGATGAAGAGCAGGGGGCCCACACCCTTCTCACGAGGGTGGGGGAGCTCCCCCCCTAGGGCGCGCCCCCTACCTCATGGGCCCCCTGGAGACCCCCCAACTCCAACTCCAACTCTATATAACTGCTTTCGGGGAGAAAAAAATAAAGGACAAGAAATCATCGTGTTTTACGATACGGAGACGCCGCCAAGCCCTAAAACCTCTCGGGAGGGATGATCTGGAGTCCGTTCGGGGCTCCAGAGAGGGGGATTCATCGCCTTCGTCATCATCAACCATCCTCCATCACCAATTGCATTATGCTCACCGCCGTGCATGAGTAATTCCACCGTAGGCTTGCTAGACGGTGATGGGTTGGATGAGATTCACCATTTAATCGAGTTAGTTTTGTTAGGGTTTGATCCCTAGTATCCACTATGTTCTGAGATTGATGTTGCTATGACTTTGCTATGCTTAATGCTTGTCACTAGGGCCCGAGTGCCATGATTTCATATCTGAACCTATTATGTTTTCATCAATATATGAGAGTTCTAGATCCTATCTTGCAAGTCTATAGTCACCTATTATGTGTTATGATCCGTTAACCCCGAAGTGACAATAATCGGGACACTTACCGGTGATGACCGTTGAGGGAGTCCTGGATTAGGGGGTGTTCGGATAGCCGAACTATACCTTCGGCCACACTCCTGGACTATGAAGACACAAGATTGAAGACTCCGTCCCACGTCCGGAAGGGACTTTCCTTGGCGTGGAACGCAAGCTTGGCGATACGGATGTTCAGATCTCCTACCATTGTAACCGACTTTATGTAACCCTAACCCTCTCCGGTGTCTATATAAACCAGAGGGTTTTAGTCCGTAGGACAAGATACACGTCAACAATCATACCATAGGCTAGCTTCTAGGGTTTAGCCTCTACGATCTCGTGGTAGATCAACTCTTGTAACACTCATATCATCAATATCAATTAAGCAGGACGTAGGGTTTTACCTCCATCGAGAGGGCCCGAACCTGGGTAAAACTTCGTGTCCCCTGCCTCCTGTTACCATCCAGCCTAGACGCCCAGTTCGGGACCCCCTACCCGAGATCCGCCGGTTTTGACACCGACATTGGTGCTTTCATTGAGAGTTCCTCTGTGTCGTCGCCATCAGGAAGGATGCCTCGCCCCGTATTTAAAGAGGGCACCGTTGCTAAGGGAGCTTTGGCTGTCGGCCAAACCCTCCGGCTAGGTGGTTTTCTTATGACCACCTGTTCGGCTTCTACGCCGACAATGACCTCTCGAGCCATCGAAAACAATCTTCATGTCAACTCGGAACTTGCCGAGCAGTTAAATCCAATAGAGCTTTCCTCCATAAACGATCTCTTGGATCGCTTCGCCGCCCTGGGAGTCACTACGGATTATGACCAGATTGGGCCTAAAACCAATCTGAGAGAGATTAACTCTCCCCAAGCCACCCATCATGTTGCCGTGGTAGAGGGACAGTGTGGCGACCCTTCATCTATCCTAAGGACTCGCTATGTCCGGATTCCCGATCCCTCCAAACCGGATGACCGCGGAGGGGAGGATATCACTCAAGACCTGAACCGAGAATCAGGCGACGGACTGGATTCATTGGACGACATCCAGGAATCCAAACTTTCAAGTTCGAAAATTCCTCGGCCTCTGAGCCTGAGAAGGGGTAAGGCTTTGGATTCAATTCCACCCACCCACCCGAACATTAGCGATCTATCCCAAATCAGGAAAGAGCCCAAAGAAACAATACATCATTACTGGGCCAGATTCCTCTTGGTTATGCACAGGATAAAGGGCTGCCGCGAGGAAGACGCAATTTCATCCTTCTGCAATAATTGCACAGACAAGGGAATACTCAACGCCATAAGTCGCCGTGATATTACACACTTTGTTGACTTAGCGTCCATAGTACGAAAGTACTATGCGATGGAAAGCGCCTGGAAAACCGAAACAAAATTTTGGGACAATCCGACCCTTAATGCAAGCCCAGTCCGAAATAAAAGGGTGCATCATCGCCAGACACCCGGGCCAAACACCAAAAGGCAAAAACCCTCTACAGGGCATGGAACCGTACTGGAAGGATGGCTTAATGGACCCTGTAAAATTCATAGTACAGAGGACGCCACACCAACTCACAGCCTTAGAGCATGTTGGATACTCCGGCAGGTGGCCAAAATTGGCGAAAATCTCCTAATCCTGGAAGCCACAGAAAGCCACCCCAGAGACGCCAATACGGTATTAACAGTCTTCGAGACCTTCGCATCAAATAACATGCGAAAAAGGACACTCCGCAGCCTTGCCGAAGTCTACCAAGTAGCAACAATAAACCCATGGAGTGACACGGCCATTACCTTCAACGCCAGTGATGAACCTAAATTCCGAACAGCCCGAGCACCAGCCGCATTGGTCCTCAGTCCAATAGTGGACGGCTTTTGTCTCACCAAGGTACTCATGGACGGCGGCAGCGGATTGAACCTCATCTACAAGGAAACTCTCCAAAAAATGGATATAGACTAGAACCGCATCACGCGAAGCAGCACAACCTTTAGAGGAATAATCCCCAGTCGAGAAGCGCGTTGTACAGGAAAAATCTCACTTGATGTGGTGTTCGGCACACTGGACAATTACAGGTCTGAAGAAGTCACGTTCCACGTGGCCCCGTTCAGCAGTGGTTATCACGCTTTGCTAGGGCGGGAAGCATTCACAATCTTCCAAGCAATACCCCATTACGGGTACATGAAGCTCAAGATGCCCGGGCCTAACGGGATCATCACTCTCGCTAGTGATCCGGATGTAGCACTCCGCGTCGAAAACAAGACAGCCGCACTGGCCCTCGAAGCACTATACGAAGCCCTAGCGGCCGAGGAATTGACTGCGCTGCGCTCTACCGTGAATAGGGACGACGTGGTACTCGACAAAAGATCCAAGTCCACCTCCTTTAAACCAGCGGACGAAATAGTCAAATTCCAAGTCCATCCAACGGACCCCAACAAAACAGCTTCCATCGGGGCACAGTTAAACCCTGATGTCGATGCCGCATTGCGAGAGTTCCTACGGGAGAACTGGGACATTTTCGCCTGGCATCCTTCGGACATGCCAGGAATCCCACGCAGGCTGGCCGAGCACAGCTTAAATATCCAAACAGGCTTCAAACCTGTCAAACAGGCTCTTCGGCATTTTTCCGAACCTAAGAGATAGGCTATGGGAGAGGAGCTAGCAAAGCTATTGGAGGCCGGATTCATCAGAGATATAAAACATCCGGACTGGCTAGCAAACCTGGTGATGGTACCAAAGAAGGACAAATCCTGGCGCCTGTGTGTCGATTTTAAAGACCTCAACAAGGCTTGCCCAAAGGATCCCTTCCCTCTCCCCCGCATTGATCAAATTATCGATGCCACCGCAGGACACGATTCGTTGTGTTTCCTCGACGCATATTCTGGCTACCATCAAATCAAGATGGCAGAATCAGACCAAGCCGCAACGACATTTATCACACCATACGGGCCATTATGCTTCAACACGATGCCCTTCGGGCTCAAAAACGCCGGCGCAACATATCGGCGCATGATTCAGACATGTCTGGCAAGCCAAATCGGTAAAACAGTGGAGGCATACGTAGATGATGTGGTCGTCAAAACAAGACATGTTGAATCTCTAGTAGACGACTTGAGGCTCACATTTGATAATCTCCGAACATACGACATCAAGCTCAACCCGGAAAATGCGTTTTCGGTGTCCCAGCCGGAAAGCTCTTGGGCTTCATCGTATCCAATAGAGGAATCGAAGCAAATCCAGCCAAGATCCGAGCTCTGTCGCAATTGGATATCCCAAAGGACCCCAAACAAATACAAAAGTTAACCGGATGTGTGGCGGCACTAAGCCGCTTTATCTCCCGCCTGGGAGAAAAGGCCCTTCCCCTTTACCGCCTCCTTCGGTGCACCGAACACTTCAAATGGAAGGACGCAGCCACGGCCGGACTCGACGAAATAAAAGCCATACTGGCAACAAACCCAGTCCTGGCCGCGCCAAACACTGGCGAACCAATGCTATTGTACATCACAGCAACACATCGGGTTGTAAGCGCAGTGCTCGTCGTCGAACGGGAAGCGGACGGACACAAATTCCCCCTTCAAAGGCTTGTCTATTATGTGTCCACTGTCCTCACTCCCTGCAAATCACGGTACCCGCATTATCAAAAGATTGCATACGCGGTATTCATGGCATCCCGGAAGCTACGACACTACTTTCAAGACTGTTCGATAACAGTTGCCTCGGAAGTACCACTTAACAACATTATCAACAACTGTGACGCAACGGGCTGGATTGCGAAATGGGCCATCAAGCTCCTCCCGTTCGACATAACTTATAAGCCACGACGAGCCATCAAGTCACAAATTTTGGCCGATTTTGTCGTAGAATGGACGGAGGCCGAACTCCCTAAAGAGTACGACACATATTCAAATTGGATCATGCATTTCGACGGCTCCAAAATGTTGGCCGGACTGGGGGCTGGTGTCGTTCTGACATCCCCCACAGGAGACATAGTTCAATGCGTACTACAGATTCTGTACACGGACTCCAACAATGCAGCCGAATACGAGGCTCTTCTACATGGTCTCCGGATGGCATTATCCATGGGCATCCAACGCCTAGAGGTGCGCGGGGACTCGAACCTCGCAATATCCCAAATAAACGGAGACTTAGATGCCAAGGATCCGAAAATGGCAGCTTACCACAACGTCGTCCTAAAAATGTCAGCTTGGTTCGAGGGGCTTGAATTTCACCATATAGCCCGGGAAAATAATCAGGCGGAAGATGTCCTGGCACGCATCGGCGCAAAACGCGATGTAGTCCCCCCCCCCCAACATGTTCTTGGAAAGGGTTTTTAAGCCATCCATGGCATGCGAAGGGGAGCCGAACAATAACAGCCCGGACCCAACAGCACAGCCAGGACCCAACCGCACCGCCCGACTCCGAGCATTCTGATACAATCGGTAGCTCTGCCATTGAAGTAACACCTTCAGCCCACGTAATAATGGCCGTCATTGCCCCATGGATGGAACCATTCCTCGCCTACCTTACTAGGCAGGTACTCCTCGAGGACCAGAATGAGGCACGCTGCATAGTGCGGCGATCCAAAGCCTACAGAGTCCACGAGGGGGGGCTTTATAAGAAAAGCACTACCAGAGTCCTTCAAAGGTGCATCTCCGAAGAGGAGGGGCGGAATCTCCTGGCTGAAATCCATGCCGGACTCGGCGGTCATCACGCTGCAGCCCGATCTCTGGTAAGCAAGGTCTTCCGTACAGGTTTTTATTGGCCGACGGCCCGGGCAGACGCTCAGGACTTAGTCCAGCGATGCACCGGTTGCCAGCTCTTTGCAAACCAAAGCCATATGCCACCTACCGCCCTCCAAACTATCCCCATCACTTGGCCCTTTGCGGTCTGGGGGCTTGATATGGTTGGACCCCTTAAAGGCGGAACCCACAAGCACAAGTACCTACTCGTCATGGTGGATAAGTTCACCAAATGGATAGAAGCCAAGCCTGTTAAGACGGCTGAATCCGGGCCTGTGACAGACTTCATATCCGGGGTTGTACACCGTTACGGCGTCCCGCACAGCATCATCACTGATAATGGCACGAACTTTACGGCCGACAAGGTAAAACTCTGGTGCAAAAACTTGGGCATCAAGCTCGATTACGCTTCTGTCTATCACCCACAGACTAACGGCTAGGTCGAATGTGCAAACGGTCTTATCATGAGCGGCATTAAACCCAGATTAGTACGATCCCTCAAGGAATCTAACACACACTGGGTAGAGGAGCTCGACTCCGTACTCTGGGGGTTGTGGACCACACCGAATCGCACCACCGGATATACACCATTCTTCATGGTGTACGGCGCAGAGGCAGTTTTGCCTTGCGACATAATTCATGACTCACCTCGAGTGTGCATGTACAAAGAAAGAGAAGCCGAGCTCGATCGGCAGGACAGTTTGGACGCATTAGAGGAGGAGCGTGATGTGGCAAAAGCCCGTTCCGCATTTTATCAACAGCAGGCTCTAAGATACCAAAGCAGAGAAGTACGGGCCAAAAATTACAACGTTGGCGAATTAGTTCTATGCCTGTCGGACAAGAAAAAGGACAAACTCAAGCCCAAGTGGGAAGGTCCCTTCGTCATCGACCAAGTCCTAACTAGTGGTGCGTACCGCCTGCGAAGTGCATCGGATAACCGACTCGAGCCGAACCCATGGAACGCAGCCCGCCTCCGAAGATTATATGCCTAGCGCTGAATCCTGTGTTCATCTCCTTACTCAGTCCATTTTTTATATATACCTTCTGTCTTACATTTCTCTCCTTCTCTCTCTTTCCCTCTTATAGCCTTTAGAGGCTCACAAAGTGACAAGCTATCCGCGCTCAGCAAACCTGGGGGCTTCTTTCAACAGAAGCTTATTTCTACGGGCTTCACGCCCAACACATGTGTCAAACTTCCACGTGTACCTTATATTCACCAATATATGCATCGATATGACTTAAGTTTTGGCCAAGCTGGGTTGCCTGGCTCCTGTGCTTACCCCTACGTTCCCGATTGTTCGGCTAGGCGGTAAAGGGAGCACCTCTGCGATTGTTACTGCCGGGTCAGCCGGACGTGTACCTCAGACTGGGTGAAGCCGAAAGCTAGTGTTCTTAAGGGAATATTCGGTCGGTGAACTAAAGACGATCTTTTTTATTTTTTCCACATGCCCCCAGATGTTTTTCCTGCGTTTCTCTTCGCAGCATGGACATGCACTTTAGGGCATGCCTCCCAGGGAAAGGAACCCCTAACGGAACTATTCTCCCTGGAAGATGTTTCTTACTAACCATGTAATATAACATAACTAGTCGGGCACTTGTCTGTTCACGCCATAATGACCCCTACGCCTGGTCTCCATGCATTCCCCGGTTCCTATATAACCGCATGGGAATTCGGACACACTCTGGACCGTCAGGTCCCGAGGATGAAACTAAAAGGTCGGCCATGACAAACGATCTACAATCCGGCTAGAAGGCATTATAAATGTCAATTAAATTACATAGTCATTTTGACTGATTGTACTCCTCTTCAATACCATCTAACAGGCTGTCTAATTTACAGTCCTGCTGGGAATACTTTGCGGCCAACTCTACTTGGCTGTATACTAAGCTCACAGGGATCTCCTTCCCATCGGGCCCTACAGGACCAACCTCGGCCATATGGTTGGGGTCAGCCTGTGAATACCGCGTCTTCACCATGGCCCAAGCCTCCCTAGCGCCTTGACAGTAGGCTGATATCTTCCACAACTGGAAGTGCCGCCGTGCTCCCCTCAGCTTCTCCGCAAGTTCTCCAAGACCTTCGGGTGTGGAGACGGATGGCCACAGGACCTGGGCGACGCCTCGCATCGCCTGCCAAACTCGATCGAGCAATTGCAAGAGCTCGGGAAGAAGGTCACCCGTAGAACCGGGCATCTCCTCTGCAGGACGACTTGTTAACATACCTACAGACATTGCTCTGTTAATCAACGGCACCGCTGAACTTTCTTTTAAAAGGTTCGTTCAAGCACTTACTAAATATGCTGCGCCGAAGCCGCTGATTCTCCTTCACGGAGTCTGACAGCTGGGCACGAACATCTTTTAGCTCGACGCCCAGCTAGGTGTTGGCATCTTGGAGAACGTTCTTCTCCCCCATCACCTTTAACAGCACCCTCTCACCAGCCTTTAGTTGGCGTTCGAGGTGTTGCCTTTCCGGATTCAATCCGGTGCCATCTACAATTTTATTTGTCAGATTCGCACAAAAGCCGTGCTTCGCCACATACTTATCTTTCAAAATGTATATTACCAGAGGGGGTCTCCTTAGGCTCCCCTGCCGCGGCTAGTGCGGCCTCCAGTTGGGCTTTGCACTCTTCCAGCTCCTAGGTCGGTAGGGAATTCTTTTCTGTAAGAACCTGCATTTCAAATGATCCTTAAACCAGTTATTCTAACTGTTTTCAGTCTCAGGGGCTACTGCTACATATATATTTACCAAAATTTTCTTACCCGTATGTCTTTTACATATTGCTCCGTGGCTCTAGCTAGACCATTTTGAGCGGCACGGAGGTGCGCATCTCCCGAATTGAAGGCATCTAATGCCTCTTGGGAGAATAAAGCGTCACGAAGAATTGTCCGGTGACGCCTGTGGTTCATGGCACTTTCCACCTCTGAGTTGGTGGCAGATAACCCGTCCGCATCCTCCGTCGGAGGAACGTCTGGCACACGCCTTGCGTTCGCTTTTGCCCCCGGACCAGGCTTTGGAGCCTGGCCGGTGGAGGTGCGATTAACAGCCTCTCCGGATATAATCCGGCGAGGTCTCTTTGTCCTAAAAAGGGCACGAGTGTCAAGTGTGCCTCGAAGGTATAACAACTGGGATAAAGGGGCGCGCCATACCTTCGCATTGATGCCTCGGTCCGGATTGCACCTCTTTTCTGCCCATGGGGCCCTGCGGCCCCTGGTTGGTTTGTCGCCGCAGGTTCGGCCTTCTGCCTCAAAAACCTCCCCTGCAAAGTTCGGTTGCAATCAGGAACTTAAAACACGCGTGGATGGACCCCTATCCGGGGTACAGGGACTTTGGTCTCAGGTACCTGGGGTGTTCGGATTAGCCCTGGGTAATCAGCCGTAATGGCCACCAAGGCGTTGTCCTCGCTCAATTGATGGAACACTCCATCAATCAGCTCCACAAATATGTCCGGATCCTCTTGAGAGGCCGGGTCGAGAGACTATCCTGAGTCCTCGGGTTGTGGAGGTGGGCTGCTTATGTCCTTAACGGCCCGGCGCAGTTCCTGCGTTGAAGTCATCAGACTAAGTATTTAACAATGGGAACACTAAACGGATGAGCAAGTAAATGTGACCACTTACCCAGCTTGGGGGATTGTGCATAGAGAATCCACCCTGTGGGTTGACGCGGAGAAATTCCTCCTCTTCTCCCTTGTACAAAGTGGACAAGATCTTTAATAGAGCGGCAACTGAATCTGGCCCTTTACGGCCATAGCGGGTGGCGTCGTCCTCCCCGTTGAAAGACCACATAGGGTGGCTTCTGTACTGAAGCGGCTGCACCCCCCGCATGATGCATTCGGCCATAACTCCGATCATGGTTAGTCCGGAATGGGCCAACAATCTTATTCGGCCCATGAGATAAACGATGTCCCTGTCACTTTCCCTTTGAGGGCTCCGTGGATGCCAGCTTAGGCGCTTCTTTAAAGGAGCACTATCGAACTCTGGGAGGCCGATCCGGATAGGATCCGGCAGCGGGACGTCTTCTATATAGAACCATTCCGAGGGCCAGTCTTCGAACGCCTTCTTTGGGGTTCGGGACAGATATCCGGTCCCGGCGATGCGCCATACTTCGGCTCTGCCCACTTGATACATTGACCCTTTCTTGGAATGGGGCACGAGGCAAAATAGCTCCTTCCACAGTCCGAAATGAGCTTCAATACCCAAGAACAGCTCGCAGAGGGCTACAAAGCCCACGATATGCAATACTGAGGCAGGCGTGAGATGATGTAGCTGGAGGCCGTAGAACTCCAGCAGCCCCCGGAGAAACGGGTGGATGGGAAATCCGAGCCCCCTTATTAAGTAAGGAACAAGGCACACCCGCTCTCCTTTGGATGGATTAGGGGCATTCTCTGCTTGCTCTCCGCCATTGTAGACGGCAAGACCGGCTCGGACCGGGACCATATAGGCCGGGGGGAGAAATCCCTTGGTCTGAAGCGTCACTAGCTCGCTATGCGGAGTAGAACATCTCTCCCAATATCCAGGCTTAGGGCTAGAAGGGCGAGAGGAGGAGTTGCGACGGCTGGCCATGGTGGAATGGACCTTTGTCGGATGCGCTCTGGTGAACACTCGTGGAGGGGAGAAGGTGTGGATTGGGTCTAAATCCTCGTCCCCTTAAAAAGGGCAACTCATTTACACGGCTAGGGGTGTGAACATAAAAACACTCAGACTTTTCATATTCGTTTGACACGTGGAAAACGGCCATTATTGGGCGTAGAATCCAAGGAGCGCAACATCTACAAGAAACCGGACTTTATTCAAACAGGTACACGGAATTTGGAGGAGAACTCGCCTTGCAATGCCGAAGACAATCTGCGCACCGGACTCATCTTCATTGAAGCCTGGTTCGGGGGCTACTGAGGGATTCCTGGATTAGGGGGTGTTCGGATAGCCGAACTATACCTTCGGCCGGACTCCTGGACTATGAAGACACAAGATTGAAGACTCTGTCCCGTGTCCGGAAGGGACTTTCCTTGGCGTGGAAGGCAAGCTTGGCGATACGGATGTTCAGATCTCCTACCACTGTAACCGACTTTATGTAACCCTAACCCTCTGCGATGTCTATATAAACCAGAGGGTTTTAGTCCGTAGGATAAGATACACGTCAACAATCATACCATAGGCTAGCTTCTAGGGTTTAGGCTCTACGATCTCGTGGTAGATCAACTCTTGTAATACTCATATCATCAATATCGATCAAGCAGGACGTAGGGTTTTACCTCCATCGAGAGGGCCCGAACCTGGGTAAAAATTCGTGTCCCCTACCTCCTGTTACCATCCGGCCTAGACGCATAGTTCGGGACCCCCTACCCGAGATCCGCCGGTTTTGACATCGACAACCATAGTTTGAGGAGTTCATGTATTCACTATGTGCTAATGCTTTGTTCCGGTTCTCTATTAAAAGGAGGCCTTAATATCCCTTAGTTTCCATTAGGACCCCGCTGCCATGGGAGGGTAGGACAAAAGATGTCATGCAAGTTCTTTTCCATAAGCACGTATGACTATATTCGAAATACATGCCTACATTACATTGACGAATTGGAGCTAGTTCTGTGTCACCCTATGTTATGACTGTTACATGATGAACCGCATCCGGCACAATTATCCATCATTGATCCGATGCCTACGAGCTTTCCATATACTGGTTTACGCTTATTTACTTTCCCGTTGCTGTTGTTACAATCACTACAAAATATCAAAAATATTACTTTGCTTTCATTACTCTTTTGCTACCGTTACCATCACTATCATATTATTTTGCTACTAAACACTTTGCTGCAGATACTAAGTTTCCAGGTGTGGTTGAATTAACAACTCAACTGCTAATACTTGAGAATATTCTTTGGCTCCCCTTGTGTCGAATCAATAAATTTGGGTTGAATACTCTACCCTCGAAAGCTGTTGCGATCCCCTATACTTGTGGGTTATCACTGGCCAGTTCCGACCGGGCCGGGCCACTAATGGCCGCGAGTAGGGCGCGGTTAGCCGTTAGGGCACCCGTCGGCCTGCCATGTGGGCCAGCCCTGTCAGGTAAGCTGTTAAACTAGCTAAAACAATGATCAACACGACTTGGTAGTTTTTTGTCACGAAAATTGAAATTTTTGGTAGTTATCAGTCACTTTTTGAAAATGGTAGTTTTGTGGGACGGTAACCCTTAATGTGGTAGTTGTTTGTCAAATACTCCCCCCGTAGCATTACTATTAGTACCATCTATCAACACCAATGGTCAAATATAACAAAACTAGCTACGCAACATCATCAATCAATGTTTGCAAGTAGCTAATCTGACAAGTTGTGATAGAGAAACTATTCTATCATGGGTGCTATGAAAAGCAAATCAGCATATCACTTGGGCACTTGAACGCAAAAATGAACTGCTCTGGAATCTCACAAATTGCAATCCAAAAGTTCAAAATAGCATCAGCAGTTTAGGAATCTTAGGATACTTTTCTTTATCAAGGAAGGGTTTCCCCCCCCCCCCTGATTTCCATTAAGTGAAACCAACATCAAGCTACAAGTACCAATTTACTTACAAAGATAAAACCCAAAAGCTACTAGGAACCACCTTACGCAATGCCCCAGAGCCAACAAGCGCAAAACCCTCCGCTCCACCTCATTCACATGGTGCCTGCTGGAGAGCCAACCATGCGGACCACCATCCAGAGCAGCTGCTCCGGCGTTCGTGTCTGAGCCACCGCCATACATCCACATCACAAAGCACCAACCACGAAAGTAGGAGCATAAGATGAATCCTTTCGCTCCTAGCCAACATTAGTCACGAAATCTGGGTCGATGAACCCACAGTAAAGGGCGTCCACACCTGCGTCCCTAGCTAGTCCCGGTGGACGGGAGGGACACAAACCCGTGACTACCGACAGCCGCCACCGAGCCCGCTCGCGCGATCCCCGACCATGGTCACCGGCTCTGATATCCCCGACGGAATAGCGGAAACCCGACCACCACCACCGATCACCACATCCACGGGGAGAGAGACTTCAGCGCCCACAGACACCACCCGGACCCAGCCTTCCATCACCTACCCGAAGCGATAGCTCCGACCCGCCTTAGCCTCCCAAGTTGATCCGCCCGAGCACGAGCCCCGGTTCCCGGCCATGTCTGCAGCGCGAAATCGCGCCGCTGGCCCGGATCTAGGAGAAGAGATGCGCTACGACCACCCGCCGCTGCAAAGCTACAGCGGCCGCCTCACTAGCCAGTGTACCCATACCCCTGGCCGCCCGCAGCGCCACCCAAACCTTTCGGCCAAGCCACCACGAGCCGACCCAATAGAGCCACCACCACGCCGAAACGGAGCAGCCGCCGCCGATTCCGCGCCGCCCATGGTCCTCGCCGCGAGGGACAGCCGGCGTGCAGATCGGGCCGAAATAGCCCCACCACCATGGGAGAGTATCTTGTGATACAGGAGCATAGGTGCTCCCATGATACGGACTTTTGGGCCCTCGGATCTCAGATCCAACGGCGTACGAGGGGCTGTTGTAGCTGTTGTACTTGCACGCATTTTTCAGATTCTACAAGGGCTTTTTTGCAAAAATATTCATCATTTCACAGAAGCTCTTGGATCTGAGATCCAATGGTCGAGCTTGCACGGGAGCACCTAAGCTTAGGTGCTCCCAGAGCACCAGATATTTTCCCCCACCACCAAAAACCACCCATGCGCGCTCCACCACCCACAACGACGCCTAAAGCACGATGAGCACACCTACGCCCACCAGAGCACCTGCACGCCACCACATTGTGGCGCCCGGCAACCGCATCGTGCCCAGGCCGAAGGAAACCACGCTGGGCTAGCTCCTACCCGTGCAGGAACGAGAAGACCCCGCCGCCGGCGGCTCCAGACGGGCTTTGCCTGGGTGGGCCCCATGATGGCGGTGAGGGAGGCGGGAGAAATAGGAAGCGGGGGAGCGGAAGCGGCAGCCAAGGGTGTCCCCTCCTGCGCGGGGGCGACACGGGAGGGTTGGGGAAAAGGGATTGTCGGCACTCACATGTCAAAATTTGAACGGAAGGTGCACAACAACTGGCAATGACTCCATGCAACATTAGGCCAACTCCAGCGCACGACCCCATCATGTCCGCCCGTGTCCATTTGAGGCAAAACGGACAGATGAGACGACCCAACACGCAACCTCATCTGTAAAAAGCGTCTGTTTTTTGTCCGTTTTACCTCATCCTGGGAGCAAAGTTGAGCCTGGTTTACCTATCGAACGAACACAAGCGGACGCTTCTCTGCGTGGTCCTCGTCCGACTCTATCCCTTTGCATGTGACCCCTGACCCACCTGTCATTGCAACCAAATGGGTTCGTCTGCCCACCCACCCATCCCTCTCTCTACCTTTTTCGCTCTCTCTTCCCCACCAACCCAACCATGCATGCTCTCGCGCCGGGCGTCGGCTCTGTGGCCGCTGCCACCTAGTGCCGGTCCTGCACACCAGCGTTCCACAAGCGGGAGCTCGAAGGCGAGCGCCAGCTGCAACATCGGGACGTGGACGCGACGGGGCGAGGTGGTGGGCGGCGCGGGCATGCGGGCGCGCGCAGCGACGACTTCTGCTACGTGCGCGATGGGCGGGGCGCGGCTGCGGGAGCGGCGTGCGTGGGCACTGGGCGGGGCGCGGCTGTGG
>NC_057800.1:22426907-22431888 GCF_018294505.1 Triticum aestivum | reverse complement strand
AAGGCGTCGCGGGCACGGCCGAGCTGGCAAGCAGCGAGGCGGTGCGGGCTGCTGCTGCGGCACGCGAGCGAGCGCGCACGCGCAGGCGGGCAGCCGCGGGCGAGCGTGAGCTGATGCGGCTGGAGGGCGACCGCGGGGGCAAGCACACGGGCGTGAGGCAGGCGGGCGTTTTGGGATGGTCGGGCGCGTTGGGCGCGTCCAACAACAGCCGGACACGGATGTCCGTTTTGCCATTCATCGCTATCTCAAACGGACGGAATCCAGAGAAAGCGGACATCCCTTTGGGATCATGCGCTAGAGTTAGCCTTAGTGTTGATCTTTTTCCAAAAGCACCGCCTGCAAGCATCTCGGCACTCCATGTTGGATTGGACTCTGGAATGGAAGCGAAGCAAACCACCTAGTAGTCACCTACTACTACGCTGACAAGCTCCAGGTCAAACAAAGAATCAAAGATTTCATGACAGGAGGTGAGGCGACATCGTGTTCCACAAACCGGCCGGAAACCTCCTCAGCCACGAATGATTGATTCCACGAGGGATAAAATACATCAATAATTACCCAGTGCCGCCCCTCATTTCCTCCGTCGTTCCTCCAACTTTGCAGGCTATCATATACTCATGTCTCTACCTTTGACTGAGCCCGGGTCATTAATGTCACGAGACACGAGCTCACTGGCGCATGCAACGACGACCTCCACTCCACTGGACGCGGAGCTGCAGACACACACAGCCTGCCGCTACTGATCGCCAGGAAAACGTTGAGAAAACCGGCGAAGTTTATCATGTGGACTGTCAGCTAGCACTCGTCAGACGCTGTCAAAAATCTCCGTGACAAATGCAACTCGATCGAGTACCTGACTGGCGTCCTAGCCTGGATCTGCTTTTACACAGCTTTCAATTCAAGCTCTCTCGGCCCGAGCACGTGTCTTAAACTGTATGGTCCTCTTCTTATTGAATGTAAAATTTATTATGTATAGCGATCTATGATCGATCAGCGCAACTTCTCCAGGTTCATTGGGTGCTACCAGCTATAGGCAAATTACAAGTATACACTATTAAGTATTTGTCGTGCAAAATTATGTTTAGAGCAACTCCAACGCACCGACCCAAATGAACGGCACTTTTGTCCTCATTTTATTTATTTGGGTCGGCCGTCCGCTCGGAGTCTGCCCTGTTTAACATTTGGATTGGCAATGCGTCCAACGCCCGTGATCCATTTCATGTCCGCACACAAATTTGAAAAGGCCCGCGGCCGTAAATCATGCCAGCGGCTATGCTGTCGCCCAAAATTCATGTCGGCGTCATGCTAGCAGCCGACATAGAATGTCAGCTTCAAAAAAAACACCACACAGTTCATGTTGACGCACTTGTCAGCCGCCGGCACACATGCCAATACTTCAAAAGGGGCGAGAGTTCAACCACGACATCGCGGCCGTGGTCATACCAACACACTTGCCGCCATACAAAAAAGGATGGCGCTTGCCGCCATAGATCACTCGTCGTTGAACATCAACATGTTGGCCTGCATCTTCTCGAACCACGGCTTCTTCCTTGGCGACACGGTGTTGAGATCCACCTTCATGACTTTCACTCCCGTCATCATGCTAGCGAGAGCTACTTCTTTCGCCTTGGTTCCGGCATTGGCGGCCTCGATCTCTAGCATCTTGCCTTGCTTATCCGCCTCCATCACAAGCATCCTCGTTTGCTTCTCCGCCTCCATCTCAAGCCTCCTCCTTTGGATCTCCATGAAGGCATTCATTTGGTCCTTCTTGTCTTGCTGGCGCTTCTCCTACTTTGAGTCCTTCTTGGTCATCATGCCCTCCACGGTTGCGATCAAGGTGTTCGACGCCGCATCCCGCTTGTCCTCCTTCTTGGAGTTGGTCTTCCCCCGCGGCTGTGGTTTCTCGCCCTCCCTAACCTCCTCCACAACTTTATTCCCCCCACACGACATGAGGGCATTATATTGCGCCTTGAACTTCTCCTCGTCTTTGATGACCCTCCAACAATGGGAGAGGTTGAAGGACTTGTCATCGTGTTGGACCTTGATTGCCTCCAAAGCTTGGAATGCCTACAACTAAAATGCATGCAAGCATATTGGCAAATGGATATGGAAATGGACATGCAAGCATAAATGGAATGACACAAAAGGGGCACATGCATGCATAGCATGTCTTGCATGCTAATGCCGCTCATGGGGTGTGCCTTGATGCTCTCAAAAGTGGCACAAAACTCGTTGCACTCTTGTTGGATCACCTTCCATCGCTTCGAGATGGACACCCACCCGCGCGTGCTTTGCATGTGGTACGGCGGAAACTTCTTGCGTTCGTGGAACTCACGATGGACACGAGTCCAAAAGGTTGATGCTTTTTGTTCGGCGCCAACCTTGGGGTCTTGCCCAATGTCCCTCCAACACTCACAGAGGAACTTGTCCTCAGAAGCCATGTATGCCTTCGTCAGCTTGCTTTTGCGTTTCGGCTTTGCCCCAATGGCTTGGTTGGCGAGCTCGACCTTGAACAAAGGCTCCCCGTCGATGTCCAACTCATCCTCTTCCTCGAGGTCGTAGTCCTCCGAAAACTCGTGATCGAGCGGAAAGCCGTCCAGGTCCAGGCCGACCTGATCCCACATGAAGGTGGCCTGCATGTCAGCTTGATCAAAGGTCGATGGCGTGAACGGCCCTCGGCCGTCCTGGTTTTGTGTCTCACCTGGATCGTAGCCATCCGTGGCAGCACCGCCAGCGGCCGCCGTACCACCCTCGAAGATGATGCTCTCCATGAAACGTTCGACCGTCTCATCATCGCCGTCCGTCGGGATTCTGTTGAACAGGTTGCGGTCGCCAGCGAGCATGTCGGCTGGCATATCCTGCGCGCGTTTCCTCGCCTCACCGGATGACGAGCCATCGGCTACTGGTGTGGCATTGAGGTCGATGGGTGCGGGCGCGGTCCTGGAAGGCGCCACCACGCTCATCTCCGACGAGCATTCCCCGGGGAATCGGGAGGCTTGCAGGTAGACGTGGAAATCGGAAATCGGGTGGGTCGCCGGCGCACGGGGCGACTCTGGTAGCACCATCCGAGGGAACGCAGACGAGCCGCTGCTGGCCGCGGCCACGACGAGCCCGTGCTGTCCAAGATTTAACCCTAGGTACAATAGCGCCTCACTCGTTGCCACCGCGACGTGGGCGGCGGCGGCCTCCTGCTCCGCGGCGGCAGCTATGGCTGCGGCCGCCACTGCTTCGCCCCTTGCATCCGTTGCGTGCTTCCAGTCCTTTCTCTTTGCCGACTCCCTGGCCCGCTCCTCGGGCGTCAGCTTCTTCTTCTTGGGCGAGGTGGCGGTCTTGCAAGGGGCGCGAGGCATGGCTTTGCCGGAGGGGCAATAGTGATGTCAGACGAGGCGAGGGAGGAAAGGCCGGCTTCGGCATCGAGGTCGTCGTCCATGGCGAGCGGCGAGAGCGCGCGCGGGCGGGAGAGTTTTGGGAAAAGTGGGGAAATGATGGAGGCTTTGCCACCGATGTCCACGCTGATGCGAATGAGGCTAAAAAATGGATCGGAAATAGGTCAGCAGGCGGACAAAAAGCGGACGCGTGTCCGTTTGGGTCGGCGCGTTAGGCCAACTTTTTCATCCGCCGTGACACAAACAGACGCGCGCGGGCAAAATGGATCGCCGCGTAGGAGTTGCTCAGAGCGTGGACTATCTTACAACTTTTTGTGAAGCAGTAGAGCATAGGGCAAGCTTTGGGATTTGACTTGGGTGTCGCTGGGGATGGAGACTGTCTACTAGCCGGGTAACAACCTTGGATCTCATTCCCGTTCGATACAACACAGACTAGCAGAAGACTGATATTTGGCCGAGCAGATGCAGATCGATGCCCACTCAAGACCACCATAACTGCCATCTGAACGATCGATCTCTTTCGTTTACATGGCTTGGCGCTTTGGTCGCCATCGAAAGAGCAGCCGGGATGGACTAAATATTCAACGGAGGTGGGATGGAGTATTCGACAGAACCTCCTCTTCGACCACGAACGTGCGCTCATCTGTTTTTTCATGGTAATACGTGTCTCATTTATATCATGATGACCATAGTACAAGTCACGTACATACCGACCTCACAAAACTGAAAAGACAGCAGGCCGTTAGCCTTTGCACATAGAAACACCAGCCAAGAAGTAAAATTACAAACAAGACTGAAGAATCATCTGAGCTTGACACCAACGCCCGTCACCTGCCTCTGGCACCACCATAGCAGCCACCAAAAAAGAAAATGACGGATCACCTCCACACCCGAGCTCGAGGCGGCTCCATCGCTGATATGCAGCTTTGTGGACCTCCAAGGTAACTCGCCAATAAAGGCGAAGCCATTTCCGTTGAACGAATTAGACCAGGGCAACACCCCGAACACACCATCGAACTCCAGATCAGGCACCCCCACCCAACTAAGACGTTGGAGGAGGAAACCATACCTGCATGCCACGAACCACGAACCCAGATCCACCATTTTCCAGATGCCATCGATGCATATCACAAACTGCATTCGCTCCTCACTACTAGGAAAAAGGGCTATAGATGATATGGCCACTAATGGCGCACCAGGCATGTGGTGCGCCATTACTATATACTAATGGCGCACCATGTGTTGGTGCGCCATTAGTAATATATTACTAATGGCGCACCTGGTGTGTGGTGCGCCATTAGTAGTTTTGAAAAAAATTAAAAAAAATTGTTACTAATGGCGCACCATGGTACAGTGCGCCATTACTAGTTGACATAGTAATGGTGCACCACACCCACCGTGCGCCATTAGTAGTTTTAAAAAAAATTGTTAGTAATGCCGAGCCCCACCTTCCCTCGCCCCGTCGCCCCACCGTCCCAACCACCCGCCGTCGCCACCACCCGCCACCGCCCCCTGGCCACACCGCCCCTCGCCCCGTCGCCCCCACCACCCGCCACCGCCCCGTCGCCCGAACGGCGCCCCGCCCCGGCGCCCCA
>NC_057800.1:22423444-22426627 GCF_018294505.1 Triticum aestivum | reverse complement strand
CCACCACCCCTTGCCCCTGGAGCCAAGGTGAGCATTTTTTTGTTTTTTTCTACTGTTTTTCTTTGACGTTTAGGTTTAATTAGGTTATTGATAGGTTTAGTTAGTGGTTGGTTTAGGTTAGTGCTAGATTTAGGTTTAGATAATTAGAAGAAGAAGAAAGTTGAAAAAAGGAAGAAGAAGTAGAACAAGAGGAAAAAGGAAAAAAAGGAAGAAGAATAAGAAGAAAGTTGAAAAACAGAACAAGAAAGGAAGAAGGAGAAGAGGGGGAGGAGGAAGGAGAAGAAAGAAAAGGGAGAACAAGAAAATAAGAGAGGTGGAGAAGAAGAAGATGGAAAGGAAAAGGAAGAATGCATCATTGTTTAATTGTAGAGGCTGATGATCGAAAAGTTGACCTTTCTTAGGAGTAGCATCTTCAAATAAGTAACCCTTCATGCCTTCAAATAAAATAACAGAACGACATAACTCAGAACGGTAATATAACCAAGAATGCATCTTCGAGGACGGGAGCTTTTTTCAAGTGTTTATTTGCTGCTTCCTCATAAGCAACGAGACATCTCTGAGGACAGAACATCATTTTAGTAGGATGTAACAATCATTAGTCTTCGAGAAGAATGATATTAAATAACATAGTGGCCTGTGATGTATTTTCGTACCGAAAATGCATTTGGCACTAGTCCTCGCTTCACAACATCATGGGTGGGAAGCGGGAACTTCGGAAGTGCATTGGTGTAGTTGATTATCTTCTGCTCAAAATTTATGCTGCTATAATGTTGTATGATAATGTTGTAAGGGTACTAACTGGTCTCTTCTGTTGCTTATCAGAGATGGGGGGAAGCAGCCACCGCCGCTCTGCCTCACCGGAGTACGAGTTGGATGCTTTCGAGTTCTTCGGTATCATACTTGGGACTTCAGTATCAGCCACGAGGCAGGTATATAAAACGAGATATCTCCCCTTCACCCATCTCATTATGATAACTCTGTTGTTTGCTACATCACTCCTTGTCCCAAATTGCAGAGGCTGCCTAACACTTTTATGAACATGCTGGGTGAAGATCCGCCAGATAATGTGAAGCTCCGACAGGCCGGCAGCGGGGTTCGCAGGCTGTGGGACGTGGAGTTGGTGATCGAGGAGGGCCACATGTACCTGTGCCGTGGATGGGAGAAGTTCTACAGTGCCTACGACCTATGAACCAGGTACTTTCTTCTCTTCAGGTACGACGATGACGCCACAATGCTCATCGTGAAGGTTTTCAACGCGACTATGTGTCGCATGCGCTACGCTGACGACGAAGATGCCAGTGCGTTCTGCCTCTTCTTATTCCTCTATATTTAGCTTTGTCCCACATCGATTGTTAACGGTCATTGTTGCATTTGGACAGGCAATGGGAGCAGCAGTAGCGACACTGGCTACAGCCAAAGCAGCAGCGATTATGGCTGTAGCAAAAGCAACAGCGATTCTGGCTTTAGTGAAAGCAGCAGCGATTCTAACAGCAGCAAAGACAACAAGAAGGATGATCCGGACTGCAGTGCGGGAGAAGAGGAGCAGAGTGGGGATGAGGAGTTGCAGGATGACGATGGGCATCAGGCTGAGGATGACCTAGCGCTGGTGGTGGCTGACCAATGGCAAGAGATGGTGGTGGCTGACCATGGGCAAGAGATGGTGATGGCTGAGGATGACCTAGCGATGGTCGTGCCCGTCCTGCCTGAAGGTGTCCTCACGATGGTGGTGGTGCCTGACAATGACCACGCACCGGTGGTGGCGCCGGCGATCCCACAGCTGGGCAACATGAACACGCCAATTGTGGTAGAAGACTACATCCACAACTGCCTCCACCGCCTCGCCGCTCTTGGCACATCAGGCTGAGGAAGGAGAAGGAGAAGAACAATGAGAACTGAACTATGTCAGGTATGTCAGATCTCCAAAATGATATATATACTTAGTTACCTATGTTATCTCTAATATGCTTAGTTTCCTATAGGTTAGCTCTAAAATTACTTATGTTAGCACAAAATGATCAATTTACATAATAAGCTTATAGTTTTCTTCTTATTCTTCTTCTTTTCCAAAATGACATATGTTAGCTTCATTTTACCTAAGTTGGCTCTAATATGCTAACTTAGAGATTATATGCTTAGTTTCCTATAGGTTAGCTCCAAAATAATTTATGTTAGCACAAAATGATCAAGTTTACATAATAAGCTTATAGTCTTCTTCTTATTCTTCTTATTCTTCTTCTTTTCAAAATGACATAGGTTAGCTTCATTTTACCTAAGTTGGCTCTAATATGCTAACTTAGAGAGCTTATATGCTTAGTTTCCTATAGGTTAGCTCCAAAATTACTTATGTTAGCACAAAATGATCAAGTTTACATAATAAGCTTATAGTCTTCTTCTTATTCTTCTTATTCTTCTTCTAGTATTCTTCTAGTATTCTTTTAGTCTTCTTCTTCTTCTAACTTCTTGTTTATCATTTTGCATATTTGATTTAATTCACGAAAGCTTGCATGGATTGAGTGCTTCTTTTCCATTTGTATTTTTATTTTGTATCAATGTGAAACTTTTGTGAATTGATGGATAACGGTGTTGGATGAACAATGTGAAACTTTTGTAATATGTAACGATGGAACTATGTGTTGGCTATGTATGTATATATGATGAAACTTGTGTGTTGGATATGATTGTTATATGGATGCTTGTTGTATATATATATGTGTGTGTGTGTGTGTTGGATATCTCACATGTGAAATAGTGACCTGAGATTAAGAAAAAACGAAAAAAAAAAATTATTACTAATGGCGCACTTCCATGAGGTGCGCCATTAGTATACCAGATACTAATGGCGCACCTGTGGTGCGCCATTACTAAAATATTCTAGTGGCGTGGTACTAATGGCGCACCATTAGTAGGCCTTTTTCTAGTAGTGCCCCTCCCAAGCTCCACGCCGGCGCTGGAGCAAACGCCATCGCAATAGCGGAGTCCGAGGACACAGGTCCACCACGAGAATGCCGCCACCGCCACGCCATCCTTGCTTGAACAGTCTGGTTTCCAAATCCATCCCAAAAAGGATCATCTCATTGAGGAAGGATCTGAAGATTTATTAGTCGGCGCCGCCATCGCCATCACCGAAACTATGACGATGAACAACCCAAAATTCTAGCAAAACTAACGCCTAAAACAATCCAC